>NC_066543.1:2996012-3013512 GCF_024679095.1 Eriocheir sinensis
TTCTCCATTCTACCTTTTGTGTCACTTTTAAATTTTCCTGACATTTCCAATGTACCTTAGTCTTTGCAGCCTTCCTCGATCCTCTTTCTATATTGTATGGACATAGCTCGCCTTCCTCCACTCTCCCCTTTTCACTTTCTAAACTCTCCCTCCCTTGTTTAACCTTGTCATTTAAGTTTTAGTCTTCCTTCTTAGGTGTTCCGTTTTGTCTGACGTTCCTCTGGTGCTCTGGGCGTGTATTCTCAGACGCTTTCGGCTCTTATATAAACAAAATATTTCGAAATGCCACAAAGAAGTTCCCATGATTATTTTTTTTTCACGTTCATGGTGCAAAGGCCATGCCAAACAATCACAACACTCGTAAAAATACCGACATCAACCTCTACGAAAGCCTTGCCAAATGTGGGTGGGTGGAAGTCCCGAAATGTTTAAGAATATGAGCCCTGATTCTTTATTTTATTTCGAGAACCTTTTTTGGTGTGTTTGAATTCTGTTTCTCATTCATAATTCTTAAAATTCTTCTCTGCTGCCTTCCTCAACACATTCAACCTTGTCTTTATCCCTCAGCACCTTATTCACAGTTTCTTAAGGTTTTGTATACTATGTTCCTCAACACTTTCAACCTTCTCTTCTTCCTCTTACACTCCCTTACCCCTCCTTTTCTTTTTAAACAATACTCCTGCGAGAGTTCCTTTTCACCCTAATCACTCTTTAAATAGTCTTTCAAACTTCTCTCCATTCCTTAACGTTCCTGTAACCCTCCCTTTCTCCCTTAACATTGAACACTTCCCTGCCTCCTAAAAAACTCATCCACCTTTACTTTTCTCCCTTGACACTCCCTCCACCAACCTTCTATCCATTCTTTAACCCTCTCCATCTGCCCACGTAACCCTTCCTATTTTCCTTGCCCAAACACGCCGTGGTCCTACATCTCTGTGGGGCAGCCACACATAAAATGCAAACAAACATCTTACAGAACTATTCCCCGATAAGTTCTTCGACGTTCGCCGTCCTTTGATCAGCCTGGTAAGACGCAAGGCCGGACAGAGTCAAGCTTAGGTGGTGCTCCTCGTCGTTACCCTCAGGAGAGTGGAAGTGTTGCCGGCACTGCTCCAGACAAAAGCGATGCAGCAGTGACCCCCCTTCGGTCCGGCACTGTGAGTCGGACCGCCGCCCTTCCCTCAACCACGCCGTCCACTGCAGTCACCATAGATCTGCCGACACACTCCCCCGCGCGGGACTTTCCTGTTCTCTTCATGGCCTTGACCCTTCACGAACACCCGACTCACAAAAGGTTATGTGGATTCTTGTCAGTTATCGAGAACTAACATACATATATGATTCCATGATACCCTCAAAGTTTAATGTTGGAGAAGAGAAATATTTATATAGAAACACAAAGGATGAATATTGTTGATCTAAATATTCCAAGAGTTCTGGGACATAAACCCCTTCCTCATGGCTTTATGCGCGCCAACACGGATTCTCCATTACGGCCGCCGACACCTTGCACGACTAAACGACAACAAAAAAAGCAATACCAAACAAAGCAAAGCAAAAGACAAACTAACTAAATAAAAACAGAATAATTAATCGACACCCGAGGACTTAAAGGGAGAAGGAAATTGGTGCGTAAAAGAACAGCTTGAAGAACGCTCAGTTTGTGCCGATAACTGGAAGACAGGAATTAACCCATTATATCTCTTGGTGGTTGTCATTATTTTCACATAACTGTTTTTATTTTTCTATTAATGGCATTGGTATCATATTTAATTATGTTCATTCATTTGTTTGTTTATATTCCTGATACTATTCTTATTATTTCATCCTGCCATGTCTTTTTCGAGGGGTATTTATTATTATCTTCTTCTTCTTCTTCTTCTTCTTTGATGGTTCTTTTTCCTTTCCTGCCAGCTTAGGCTGGAGGGATGGGGGGGTGGGGAGGAGCCTTCGCCTTTGCTGTCCTTCATCTTCCACCTTTGATTAGATAGTGTAGCTTGTCACAAACAGCCTCGTAAGGACCAACAGGTCTGCTGTTGTTTGTTCTTCCTTTGTGTTTCTTTGTGTTCTTCTTCTTCTTCTTCTTCTTCTTCTTCTTCTTCTTATTATTATTATTATTATTATTATTATTATTATTATTATTATTATTATTATTATTATCATCGTGCCCCATGTCCCGTGTCAGCAAGTCAGTCACTCTCGGTCCTCGCTCGTCGTGTTAATAAAGTTTGCGTCGCTTTCCGCCTCAGCCAACACATTTTAATCGAATCGGCCTCGGAAAAGAGCGCGTCCTCAACCGGTTTCTTTCGCGTCCAACTCATGTCATTCGTACTTCCGTTAACTTTCTTTTCTCTCTCTCTCTCTCAAATGAAAATAAGATAAAAAAACGAATATTTCTTTTCCTTTCGCTTATAACCATCATCTTCCATTCACAGAAACAAACATCCTTTTCCGGACCCTCTTTTCCCGGCTTCTTACCTCCCCTTAATGTTCCTTTCTTGTCCTCTCTCCCTTCCTCCTTAGACCCCCTCCTGCTTTCCCTCTATCCGTTCCAATTATCTATTTCTATTATCTTTGCACTTCTTTTTGCTTCCAGTTTTCTTTAACCTATTTGATGCTTTCGCTCTTTTTGCTCTAACAAACTCAATTCTGCTTTTTCCTCATTTTCCCTCTTTATCTTTCTATCCGTGTTTATCTTTTTTATTACTTTTCCTCTCTCCCAGCTTCGTTCCCATGGTATTCCTTATTCGTTCACCTAACCTTTCCTTCTTGCCCAAACCCTTCCCATTAATACCCGTTTTCCCCTCCTCCTATTCCTCATCATTACCCCTTCGTCTTCCATTTTCCTCCTTCCTTGCTATTCCAACTTTTATATTTTATTTCACGTGAGCTCCTAAATTGCCTCCTATAACCTCCTCTCACTTCCCTTTTCCCTCCTTTCTCCCGTTCTTCCTTCAGTCCCTCTTTCTCTCCCCTCGGGCACTCTTTTTCTCCTCCCTCCTCCCTTTTCTTCCTTTCTTGGTGCTCCTCAGGAAACCGTAATGAGGTGTGTCAGGTCGTGCAAAACCCAAGCAGAGAAAAAAAAAGGGGTTCACATCAATTTTACACAGCCATGATTCCTGTCGCATGGACGTAACTAGGGACTGAGGGAAGTGGGGGGGGGAGAGAGAGAGAGAGAGAGAGAGAGAGAGAGAGAGAGAGAGAGAGAGAGAGAGAGAGAGAGAGAGAGAGAGAGAGAGAGAGAGAGAGAGAGAGAGAGAGAGAGAGAGAGAGAGAGAGAGAGAGAGAGAGAGAGAGAGAGAGAGAGAGAGAGAGAGAGAGAAGAAAATGAAACAGACATGCATACAAACAGACAGACAGACAGACAGACAGGCAGGGACAGGGAGAGAGAGGAATGGAACGGGACTAGGTGAGACAGAGACAGAGATAGAGAGGAGGGAAATGGGGTGGCGAGGCGGGGAAATGGTGTGGAAGAGAATGGAAGATGTGGTCCCTCGATGCTACAGGTGGTGAGGGATCAGGGAATGGGTCGGCATTATCTCCCTCAACACTTTCCTACTCTTCCTTTCCACCTTAAACACCCCTTCAATCTTCTCTTTCTCCTTGCAGCCTTCCAGCCTTCTCTGTCGTCCAACCCCCATAACCTTCCCTTTCTCTTTAGTCCTGCAGCCTTCCATTCCTGCCTGTACACTCCTGCAACCTCCCTTTCTCCCTTAACATTGAACCCTACCTCTTTAAAAACTTGACTATCCTTCCTGTCCTCTTTTCTTTTAATAACACTCCATCAACTTTCCCTTCTGTATTTCCAGTTCCAGTCCAACACCAGTAAAGTAAACAATTGGAATAGGAAGAAAAGTAAAACCAAACGGGGAACTCACGTAGTACAACAGGAACGAAATAATAAAGGGTGCTTAAAAGTTTTACGGTGAAGTATATTTATATCATCCAGACATTCGACCCCATAGTGACAGAAGAAAAAGGAGAAGGAGGAGGAGAAGAAGAAGAAGAAGAAAAAGAAGAAGAAGAAGAAGAAGAAGAAGATGAAGAAAACAGGAAAAAAAAAAGCAAGCAGGGTTGAAAGGTTAGTCGAGGGGTCGCAGGCGTCAATAAAATCTATGGCAGTGGAGGGCGGCGACGCTTCCAGGGCTGCGTGAGTCACCTTTGCGCAGGTAACGTAGCGGAGGTCGTATACCTGAGGTGCGCGACACACCGGGATGATGAAAGCTTTTATCACCTTCAAGTGTTCGTCTCACCTTTCCGCAAATAAACATTCCCAGAGATATTAAGTCAAATGAAAACAGTACCACTTCGAGATTATCCGCAAGGGAAGTAGTAATATTGTAGACCGAGCATATATGATTTTTTTTGTGTGTAAGTATTTTGTAGCACTAAGTGATTGAACATGAGTTTGTCGCAAGGTTTTCTTTTCGTTTTTCTTACGTCGCGGCCTATTGCGGCGTTGGGGGTTTTCCCTGGTGGAGCCTGATGGTCGCCTCAGCCCGTTCTGGCGCAGGCGAGTGTCTTGTTTTGGCTCATGCTGCCACCCCCCCCGAGCTCATCTTTGGGCCACTCTTTGGAGAGGTAATCTAGAGTCCGGGTTGATAGATGGTCTTCAGGGCAGCATGTGGGTAGTCTGAGGCCACTCTTCGGTGACTGAAAAATCCCAGCTGTGCGGTGGCCAGGATTCGAACCCGCGTTCCTCCTGGAGCTCCTGGACTCGGCGCCGGCACGCTAACCACTCAGCCACCGCCTCCCCAGCAAACACACGTACAAACTTAAAACGAAGACTTCAGCGAACGGATCACGACATAACGAAGAAGAATATCCGTAAAGAAGCTAAAAATAATGTACATTCATTTTTTTATTTGCATCCCTTTGGCGAACCGGGTCATTTTATTATTGTTTTTGTTGTTGTTTTTTAAACACATAATTCACATATAAAAAACGCTATCCCTGATAAGCTGACGGATTTTGTAGAGCAATAGATACGGATTATGCTGTCATTTCCAGTTTATCGTGCGAGAGAACAAAGAATTGGCATTGGAAGGAAGGGAGTAGCAGAGTAGTGTGTGTGTGTGTGTGTGTGTGTGTGTGTGTGTGTGTGTGTGTGTGTGTGTGTGTGTGTGTGTGTGTGTGTGTGTGTGTGTGTGTGTGTGTGTGTGTGTGTGTGTGTGTGTGTGTGTGTTTGCTCGGGCTTTCTGGGTCTGAAGGGCTTGTGTTTTCACTCTTGTTACATATTTCTGATGTCTCCCGAGAGTGATAAATCTTCCTTCCTCCTCTCATCCGCAACACCTGATGGGCATGAAATGGACTACAGGTAATCAAAACACATTACCGGGAGACGCGTTCCCTTTCACCCTTCCCCGGCACCCGGCTACTGAAGCATCATTAGGTAACGCCAAACATACACACGGCAGTATTTCCCTTGCGAGGCGGGGAACGAAATATTCTCTCGAGCCGGGTACAGAGAAGGGAGGCGGATATCCAGGGGCGGGAGGGAGAGAGGAAGAGAAAAAGAGCGCCAAGGAAGGAAAGAGGTACGAAAGGAGTGTGAAGAGTACGTAGAAACCATAAAAGATTACGGACTCCACACTTCGGCTCTGACGGGGAAAGTGTGTTGCAGGATATCAAATAATCTATGAATGTCGGGAGCTATCTGAAAATAAGTTATCTATGTGTGTGTTTCTGAGCGCGAACAGTTTTTATTTCACGATCTTTGACTAATTTATTCAGTCAATTATTTTAGGCATTCCTGGGGTCGACGTTTGAGGTAAATGGCGGCACAAAACATTGGCAATTAAAAGAAGAATCTCCAAGGATGTTCCAGGGACGCGGTACGTATTTTTGCAACATTAATCCCTGAACCTTATACTGCCAGGGGACATGTCAGCGTCACCGTAACATGTTCCCTCCGTTGAAGGTCAGAGGTTAGAGAGCATTTGCATGTTTCTCACCGCCATATTTCACTTGTATAACTGAACTATGGGATTACGTGATTTATCTAAAAAAATGGTCCTTCTTAGAGTTATATCTCGTACAGTACTCTTTGTTTTCTTTGTACGTATATTCATCTTACTACTCAGAGCTTCAAACATTCATTATCCATCTTCCTGCCGTTCAAAACACTCATCACATCAAAAAACTTCGTGTCCCACTCCGCTCCTAACACTTGGACACATACAACTCAGATGTATCACATGCTTCACCATTTATCTGAACCTCTCGTGTCTCAGTCTCCTTGATCGGTGTGGACCAATTACAACAAGTTTTTCCCTTTCACTCCTACTCGAAGCATCACTCTCATTTGACTCGCTTCCACCAGCCTAGACCCGCCACTCAGCGTCGGTACGGTAACGAGCAGGAGGACGAGGCAAAGTCCCACTAGCATCTCAGCTCCTCAAAGACCTCTTAAGTAGATGGGACGAAAAATACACTGAGTGGACGACAAAAGAACCGACCCCAAGAGACACGCGGCCCAGTACAAGGGAAAGATAATGAACTACTTCCCAGGTGATCAAGAGAGTGCAGGGCACGTGAAAAGAATGGAAAAGATTGATGTTATGACTCGAAAGATTTTAGATATCATTAAAACAAAGTCGGGTATAAGTGGATGAGTTAGGTAAAACTACGTATAGAGCGTGAAGAAAAGACTGAAAAGGGCCCACACAAGGCATCCAAAGGTCATGTGAAGTAGGAAAAGACCCAGGAAAAGACAAAAGCTAAAATAAGTGTATTGCCAAAGGAACATTCACTTTAACGCAGATGAAAAAGAATGAGACTTACGATCAGATACAGTTTGCTTTATACATTTCATTTTCATGGAGGAAATCATAGTAGAAGGGAAAACAAAATACCAGGAGTAAGATAATAAAAAAATGTATACAAGATTAGAACATATTCAGACCTCAATGCTGCATCAAGAAATATACAATGTACTTGAAAATGCCGTAGATCCTAAATAGCAAAAGTACACCGTAAAATGGTCGAAAAGAAACAAAGAAAAATGAACAATCAAGAACCTAAAAACAACAACAAACATATGAAATAAAAGGAGAAATAACGGTTAACAAATCAGAGTGAGGAATATCGTTACTTGAACCATAAACTAACTGAAAGAGACAGATGGAATAAAATAACAGGCAGACATAGGATTTACAACATAGCCGACATTCAACTCTGACCTAATCAAACAAAAACTAAAATATGTTAATGAGATATATGTGTTCGAGTGCGCTTGTGTGTACGGAATGCAGGTGTGTGTAGGTGTGTAGGGGTGGAGGAAAGGTTTCTGGAGGATGAGGGTTGTGTGTCCATAGAGAGGCATAGAAGTGACAGGGGGTTGAGTATTCGATAAGGAAAAGGGAATAATACGTATATGTTAAGAGGGGAGGGAATGTGTGCGTATATAGGTAGGATATGAATAAAAAGGTGTGTGTGTTGGGTGGGGGGGGTATGGGTGTGTGTGTGTGTGTGTGTGTGTGTGTGTGTGTGTGTGTGTGTGTGTGTGTATGTGTGGGAGGGGGGGTATGGGTATGTGTGTGTGTGTGGGTGTGGGGGTGGGGTGGGGGGGTGTGATGTATGCTGACGGGCAAGCACGGGGTTAATGAAATACCTGCAGCGTCCTACCATCTCACACCGCCCACCTGAGGGAATGTTGCTTATACCTGTGTTCAAGGAGGGGGGTGGAGAGAGAGAGAGAGAGAGAGAGAGAGAGAGAGAGAGAGAGAGAGAGAGAGAGAGAGAGAGAGAGAGAGAGAGAGAGAGAGAGAGAGAGAGAGAGAGAGAGAGAGAGAGAGAGAGAGAGAGAGAGAGAGAGAGAGAGAGAGAGAGAGAGAGAGAGAGAGAGAGAGAGAGAGAGAGAGAGAGAGAGAGAGAGAGAGAGAGAGAGAGAGAGAGAGAGAGAGAGAGAGAGAGAGAGAGAGAGAGAGAGAGAGAGAGAGAGAGAGAGAGAGAGAGAGAGAGAGAGAGAGAGAGAGAGAGAGAGAGAGAGAGAGAGAGAGGCTTTCAGAGAGAGAGAGAGCTTGTCACTCCACCCTACCCTTGAATAGGAGGACCTGGGGTGTGTGGGGTGCGAGGGCCCAGCGGTACTCATTGCAGCTCCTGGCGCCACTGGGGGCAGGATTAGTTGGCAATCTCGAGTCCAGCACGAGATCAAGCCCTTGGTAAATGACTGACGATTTTAATGGTCTGTGAAGGAGAAATCCCGGACACCTGAATAGCCTGGCTCCTCTTAATATATTCTCCGCGGCGTGAATAGACGGAGCCTCAAGAGACGAGTAATGTCCCTATACATTGCCGATTTAATACCTGTCTCGGCCACCCAGGTGAGGGACGGGAGCCGCCGCTTGGGCCACTTTAAAGAAATAATATATATATATATATATATATATATATATATATATATATATATATATATATATATATATATATATATATATATATATATATATATATAGTCTCCCAAACAAGGATAGAGAAATAGAGGAAGACGCCTCGCAAGCGGATCGAATGACGGCTGTAATTTCATCATCGTAATTGTTATTGTTCCTCGGCATGTATAACTAACAGCCACTAGCAATTACTTTTTTTTCAAAATCGAGCACCAGATCAAACAAAGAGAATTAATCCACCTTTCTGCCTTCAATCGAATGATACATTAGTCACATGATTAGTGTATGAAGTGTTGAATGATAGATGTTAAACTTTGTTACACAAAATACATCCTTGACTGAAAAAAGACAAAAAAAAAAGTAAAGGAAACAAAAACAACGCCCAGCCTCCAGCGTGACCGCCAACCCTTCTGATACAGAGTTCAATTTTCCGCCCCAGTGACGGCATTCTCCCACCACTGGCGCTCCAGTTTTATGAAGTACGAACAGAAAACGCTGCGCCGCCCACGACCGCCGCAAGACCCTGGGGCGGCGCTGTCCAGGCCGCGACTGTGCCGCTGCGCCGTGTTGTATGTGTTGTTAAGTGTTGCATGTCCTGCATCATTATATGTCCCATTATGATGGTGATATGATGATGATGAGTAGGAAGAGGATACGGAAGTGTCTTTTTTACTGCTTTACTACACTTGCAGATACATAGTGTGTTTTCTTCCCCCTTACTGACAATAGAGGCTTCACCCACAAATTGGGGTCATGGTAACCAAACTGATATAATCCATTGCTTTCTTTCTACTATTTTTTTTTCAGCTTGAAGCGGAAATGACCCCCTGCTATGTGTGTGTGTGTGTGTGTGTGTGTGTGTGTGTGTGTGTGTGTGTGTGTGTGTGTGTGTGTGTGTTCCTTTCATTGCTTCCGAAAGCGAATGGAAGGTGTGGTACTTTCATCTCTCTCTCTCTCTCTCTCTCTCTCTCTCTCTCTCTCTCTCTCTCTCTCTCTCTCTCTCTCTCTCTCTCTCTCTCTCTCTCTCTCTCTCTCTCTCTCTCTCTCTCTCTCTCTCTCTCTCTCCCTTTTTCGTTATTTCCACTGATTCAAAATGTTCGAAAATGCAGTTAGCGAAACAGCGCACACAGACGTAACGGAAATGAAGGCCAGTTTGATTACGCTGCTGATATTCTTTCTGACGTCTTGTTTTGTGGAGGGAATTGGGTCCCAGATAGCGCGTGCGAAATCCCCATTCAATCCACGCTCGGTAACCTTATTAATCACTGATCGCTTTTATAGTATTGTTTCACTGAGGACAATGGGCACCCGTTCGCTGAATTACCTACCGTCTGCTGGCCTACCGGAGAGCTTTATGTAAGGGAGGTGAGCGCGAGGCAATGTGTGTTTAGCAGTACCATCTGATTTTACTGCAGTAATTCGTTCAATGTGTGTAGTTTTGTGATTACAGTAAGAGTTATACATACATACGATGATAATGCAAATGACTGGTGATTTTATTCCAAGTGAGCCCCATTAAAAAGAGCTTACTTCTATGATAAAAGTAGGAATTCCTCCCAAAAATTATTACTTACCATCATTATCATTGTCAGCTTTTATAATTTCACTTCAAGACATATTCCTGCTTTCATTCGTTTCTGTTTTGTGCCTCTAGTTTTTAGATTCGATGTAAACGTTCATCATACGTTTTAACATCAGTGTGCCATCTATAAAAAGTCTTATCACTTGGGCAAGGCCACTCACGGTAGCTTAGTCCCAGCGACCCCACTTCCCCCTTTTGGCTGGGGTAGCTCCGAGCTGGATGATGTAACCTACTTGTCATGTTAAGTAGTCAACATAAAATGGTAAGTAGTAATAATAAAGTGTTAAGTAGTCAATATAAAATGTATATCTAACACAAACTGCTAATTTCTGTTCAAGCACTGCCCAAGGTGATTTAATTACAGTTTACATGATGGAGGAAGGAAAAATCTTCAACATGACAAGTAGGTTACATCATCCAGCTCGGAGCTACCCAGCCAGAAGGGGGAAGTGGAGTCGATGGGACTAAGCAACCGTGAGTGGCCTTGCCCAAATGAATATACTTTTTTTTTTTTATAGTGAACCTCCTTCTCTTAGATCCATATTTATAAGGTTTTTCCCTACCACTTACTTTGCCCATCTGTCGACGTCTCTCCGTAAGCTGTGTGATTACAAAAGCTACATGTCAGTTCCAATATCATTTATGTTAATGTTTGCTTTGTAGGAAGAAAATGAAGGATGGAAACAGGAAGAATAATCATAACCAACAACAACATCAATAGCAAGAAAAAAAAAAGACGAAACGTGAAAAGAAGAAAAGAAAAAACACGAAAAAGAAATAAGTATGAAAAGAACTAAACTAACACATGAAGGATATGTAAAACGCGAAGAAAATGAAAATGAAGAAAATGCAGAATTATGAAGAGGGGAAGGAGGAACAATAATCATAACAAAAACAGCAGCGGTGCCAACATCAAGATAATAAAAAGACGAAAAACGACGAGAAGACAAGATGGAACACGGAAAAAGACAGCACGGAATAAAAAAATAACACATAAAAAATACAAAGAAAAAAATGAAGCATATGGCAAACAAAATATATAGTCGTAACACTCTCCTCAAATCCACTCAGCAACCCTCCATCCGCTGCCTGACATTGCTACAGGAATCGAAAACCCACAAAAGATAAGAAAAACACAACGGAAACAACAAAACAAAACCAAAAACTAAAAAAAAAGGACTAAAAAAACTCGAGCTATCTTCTCCGACCCACTTCGTCCCCCTCCCCTTAACCTTGATAGGGGAAACAAAAGCATACAAAACAAAAACAACAGAGAGGGAAAACGGGAAGTCCAGAGAGGATGGGAGCCGGAACCATGCCCGAAAAACGCCACCACCACCACCACACGTTGTCTCCGGACCCCTGAGTGTAGTAACCTGCCGGAGACGCTGACGGTGTAATTGACTCTTGGGTTGTTCCGTCAAAACGTGCCTCGTGTACTGAGAATGTAAGTTTTTTCTCTCTCTCTCTCTCTCTCTCTCTCTCTCTCTCTCTCTCTCTCTCTCTCTCTCTCTCTCTCTCTCTCTCTCTCTCTCTCTCTCTCTCTCTCTCTCATCTCTAAGCTTCCCTTCCGTTGTGAAAAAAAGAAGAGCTGGGTTAAATACATTTAGCACTCAAGACCCATTTTCTGTAATGTGAATCTGCACAACCACCAAAATATCAACCTTCTCCTAAAAACAGCCACCCACATTGACGTGCGTTGAGGGAAAGTGAGAGGCTGATGTATTCGGTCTGATTTTGTGTTGGGCGATGCGATCAAATATGGCTCCACAATATTATGTGAAATTTGGTTGTTCAGTGCGCTGAATGTGACTGTTTTGCATCCACAGTGACGCTTGTAAAAGGAAAGGGAGAGGTTGAGGTATTTAGCCTGGCTTTGTGTAGGGCGATGCGATCAAATGTGGTTTCAGAATATTATGTGATATTTGGTTGTTCAATACGCTGAATGTGACTGTTGCCCATCTACAGTGGCGGCCAGGGGAGGCGGAGATAAGAGCCAGAAGGGCCGTGTTTTGCGACGGATTTGTATTCATTTATAAATCCCTTGTGAAATGGAATGTACTCCTTCCTGTGATGTTTTTCTTTCCTATTTCATTTTTCGTACACATTCACTAAACGAAAGGTTCCTGACCGTCGTTAAGCTCCCAACCAGCTAAGACAAGAGAGGGAGGGAGGGAGGGGGCGAAAGGACGCAGGCATTAACACATAACAGAGCAGAAGTTTAACACATTATCGCTCACCGCCTGTTCTCCGCTTCTCTTTCTCTTTCAAGTATTTTCCTCTTTATTATCATTACTTTAGTTTTCATATACTTTATTGTTATTGTTATTATTATTATTATTATTATTATTATTATTATTATTATTATTATTATTATTATTATTATTATTATTTTCATTATAATTTATGTTTTTTCTTACTCCCATTGATATTATTGTCAGTGACGCTTAAATAGAAATACAAAAACTGATACAAGTAGAGACATAGCCATACATAGACAGACAGATGAACTTGCAGACATATAAATAAACACAACCAGACAGGCAGGTAGACTGTTATATTGCTTTACGCAAATATAAAAAAGCAGAAAATGAATAACCTGGAGGATGTGAATACGCGGAAAATATATGCAAACAAAGCGAGACAAGTAAACAGAGAGATACAGAACGATAACAGAAAAAATGTGTACAAAAAAAATAGATTCACGCATTTATAGATGGAATGGCATACAGATAACGTGGAAAAGTAATTTTACTGAATTTGTATTGGTTATCGTGTGCAGTTCAGAACTGGACAATATCTATAGACTTACTGGCGGGGAGGGGAAGAGGGAGGCTGGGAAGGAGAAAGGGGGCACGGGAAGGGAGAGGGGAGGAGTGAGAGGGAAGTGGGATGGGGAAGAAGTGAAAGAGGGAAGGGAGAGGAGGCGGGGAGGGGAAGGAGGCTGACCCGCTGGCTGGCTGGTTGGTC
Source organism: Eriocheir sinensis (assembly GCF_024679095.1). Taxonomy (NCBI): domain Eukaryota; kingdom Metazoa; phylum Arthropoda; class Malacostraca; order Decapoda; family Varunidae; genus Eriocheir; species Eriocheir sinensis. The sequence goes on from NC_066543.1 coordinate 3,008,955, forward strand.
CAATATGTATTAATGTTATGTAATTTTGGAAAGAGGTTTGACTCTCTCTCTCTCTCTCTCTCTCTCTCTCTCTCTCTCTCTCTCTCTCTTACAACACACACAAACATTATTTTTTCAGTACTGGTCCTGTTTTTATCATCTCTATTATTATTATTATTATTATTATTATTATTATTATTATTATTATTATTATTATTATTATTATTATTATTATTATTATTATTATTATTATTATTATTTGTAGTAGTAATAGTAGTAGTAGTAGTAGTTGTTGTTGTTGTAGTAGAAGTAGTAGTTGCAGTAGTACTAGTAGCGGTAGTAGTAGTAGTAGTAGCGGTAGTAGCAGTCGTAGTGGTAGTAGTAGTAGTAGTAACAATAGTTGTAATAGTAGTAGTAGTAAAATAATCATTTTTATTATTACCAATTTTTCACTTTGATCATTGAAGTGAAAAGCCTCCAGAGGGCAGTGTGGTGCCGCCGCTCCTAGAGGTGAGTGACAGGTGTAGCCGCTCACATCACTCGCTGCCCTTGAACACTCAGGTAGGGGCGACGCGGTGCAGGGAACTCGCACTCTCGTCATGCATATCGCGTCGTGCCATTATCATCAAGTCATGAATTCCTCGGAGTTTACTGTACGTCTGACTTGTCTCCAGGCGACACTCGCATTGCTCTGCTGCGTTGGCAATGTAGTGAACGATATGTATTTGATGGCTCTTTCTTTTCCTATTGTGTGTGTCGTCTACAATAGTCATGCATCCAAGTGAGTGTAAGTGTGCTCATAGGTCTTCGGGCGACACGTTCCTTACATTCGGGATGACAGATGACTAAGGACCGATTCATATTTCATAATCATATTTAATATTTCGTTGAGACAATTCCTTCTGTTTTCCTTGAAGAAACAGCAGGTTGCGAACTTCTTTTTCTTTATCTTCTTTTAGCATAAGAGTCTTCAGGCTACATCTCCGGCCGGGTATGACGTGATAACAGATTCACATTTAATGCTTCATTTATTTGAATCCTACTGTTTTCCTTGAAGACAAGCCTGTTGCAAGCCCATTTTTCTTTCATAATTTTAGCTTTTGGTGTGCCTCCTTTTCCTGTATGAAGTGTCTTCACTCAATTCGTACACTTCCTCCGCGATGACGTGATAGCCGATTCACATATATTTGATATTTCGTTCGTTCAATTCCTTCATTCCTTTTCTCTCTTGAAGAAGCAGCATATTGCGAGCCCCTTTTACCTTCTCTATTTTAGCTCTTGGTCTGTTTCCATTTACAGAAAAAAAGAGTAATATAGTAACGAGGCTTGTCCGAATGGATTGAGAAACAGACTGACTTAGCCTTTGATAATATAATTTACGACTCCTTGTGTCTGTGCGGCAGCGTCTGAAGGTTGTTTGCTGGCGGGCTAGACAAATGTGGGTGATTCACCTCCGACGCCTGGCACTGACAAGGATGTGAACCAAACGCCTTCATCTGTTCCGCAATAACAGGCGCGAGGAGTGTGGCGGCATCGCTCACCCTGAATACCGCCGTCCAAGCGCACGATCCCCCATTCCTTGCGAGAGCCAAAAGAAGTAATTTCTGAGGCAAGTTACGTGCTATTTTTCACACTCTCAAATAGGTCCTTTAATCACTAGAATTGTTCGGATTATTAATAGGACAGTGTTTGGCATAATATCTCTTCTATACATCTAAATTATCCCTTGTTTACCACATATCGTCGTCTGCACGTTGATCACTAAATAATGAGATCTATTCCCTTACACATACACGGCAGGTCGGACATTCCTATTGGCTGACCTTTCGAAATCTAAGTTATTATTAATTGCCCGTGCCACTGACAAGCCGCAGCCGACCACCAGGCCCCTCCAAGACAACTTACCGGCGCTAGGGACATGTACATAAGAAGAGTCAACAGTCAGTCAATTAAAAAATATAAAATGATACTCTGAATATTAATAACGTTTAGTATTAAATGCAAGACGATTCCACTGAGATTCTGTAATGAGAGACGCCACAAAGCACAGACCCATCATGTAAAATCCTGATTCCCGGAGGTTCACGTGATGATTAGCAAAGCACATAAAGGGATGCACGAGGCCGGAGAGGTTTATGCGGAGCGGAAACACAGCGAGCCAGACACACCATCAAGCTGCCGATATTTTTCCGTTTCGTAGTATTCAGGGAAGAGGCGGCGGGCGACCGTTGATGCGGCTTTAATGTATCTGATCACTGGTTTGGGTTTGGTTTCCGTGATGAGAATTATCCGTTTCTTTCCCCTACATATGGATATCTTGTCCGCACTTTCGATGGCTCTATTGTGTGGCAGCCTCCGGGACAACGACGAAGCGAAGAGGTGGGATTACTACGGCTTTTGACATGTAGCCACTGTGTTCATAGTAGTATCTGTGCTTTTCAGAACTATGGTGGATCATTGACTTAATCGAGAGGTCCAAGTGCAAAGCTGTTGTAATTTTTTGGTGGTTTGTTTGTGTCTACCTTTGTGAGTATACTTTGTCTTTCTGCACGCTAGTTTTGACTTCGAGCTTATATCTGTGCCTCTGACAATACCTATCGATACAAGCATATAACCTATCTATCTATGTAACTATTCATCTATCTATCTATCAATCTTTTTATCTATCTATCAGTGTATCTGCCTGTTTATGTCTTTGTTTGTTTATCTGCCTGTCTGTCTTTCTCTCAGTCTGTCTGTCTGTCTATTTGTCGAGTTCTCTATACATGTGTGTGTACTGGCAGTCTTGGGTAGGAAGGAGACCCCTGGAGGTGCTGGCTGTCACACACGACGCCTTCCATATGAGTTAACACAATGTTAGTCACGGCGGCAGTGATTTACCCGGCAGAGTGGCAGTTTAATTAACCTGCTCCGTGTAGTAATGTGAGCGGCCAGGCCCCGGGGCGTCACTGTTACATCACAGCGCTCTGCGTAGTGGCCGGGGGGGGGGGGGGGGTTACGCCAGCGGACTCATTTTCAGTGCGCACTTTCTTTACAAAGGAATTCATCAGCAGACAAGAGAAACCGCTGGAAGACGAGGCACAGACACGTTAGCACTCAAACCTAAGACACTATGACAATAAAGTATAGAGGACACAAACGTTCCCTCTTTCCCACACCTGCACGCGCATTAAAATTAATTAGCGCGTAGTCTGTGAGATGTACGAACACTACCTGGAGCGTAGTGGTGACCGACCTAGATTGCAGGTAGTGCCAAGGAAAACAGATAAAACTTGCAAGCTTTAATAAGTGTCAAGATCTGGCTACATTGCCGTGCTATTCTCAGTCCATTTAAATTCCCTCATTTAAATTCCCTGCAACTTAGACGATTACTTTCTTAGCGAGCATTAGAGAGAGAGAGAGAGAGAGAGAGAGAGAGAGAGAGAGAGAGAGAGAGAGAGAGAGAGAGAGAGAGAGAGAGAGAGAGAGAGAGAGAGAGAGAGAGAGAGAGAGAGAGAGAGAGAGAGAGAGAGAGAGAGAGAGAGAGAGAGAGAGACGGACACGGACACGGATAGAGACAGAGACAGAGACAGACAGACAGACAGAGACACACACACACACACACACACACACACACACACACACACACACACCTCAACTCTGGCGACATTTTCCCCTAGACCAGGAGTAATCCCCCTACCAAACACCCGCCACTTCCCTTCCTTCCCCGTCTCCTCGCCGTAGAATCATAATAATACAATAGCTCGCGTAGAGTTATCCCTGGCAAATGGTGTGTGTGTGTGTGTGTGTGTGTGTGTGTATGGTAGAATAGGAGGAGGAGGAGGAGGAGGAGGGGGAGGGGTACCCGCGGTGGTCTGAGTGCGGTAGGCAGTCAGACAGCCGCGGCGAGGGGGAGTCAGTTCTCGCCCAGCTGTGGTAGTGTGCAGAGGGCAGGCGCACGTTGCTCCCGTTCCCCGTCGCTTCTGTGTGTATGTGGGTGACTCCTGGAGGCGGTGACAGTCGTGGCTTCGTCCTCCTTCCTCCTCCACTATCAAGGACAACCAAACTGAATTCTCGTATAACGCCGCCTTTTCGTTGACGGCTTCGCAATAAGTGTTTTGGGGGGCTAGACTCTAAACACTTGTGGATTATATTTTTTTCTCGCTCTTTTTCGCCACAAATGTTCACCTTCCTGACGCCTGGATGATTGATGGTAGTTTGTAAAGGACGTTCAGAAGGTGTGAGTGTGTGTCGCCTCTCCCTCTCGACACCAAGAAGAAAAATAATATGAACGGGTGACATGACGTGAAGACAAACGATGAGAGAAAATGAAAAAAAAGATGGTCATGAAAAAAAAAATAGTACCATAAAATGAGAAAAGAACACTAAAAAAAAAGAAGAATATAAGATTGTGTACGGAAGATTTTCAATACTAAATACACATGAAGAAAAGGGAAACATTAACCGTCAATACGACAAAAGAAGGAAAAAGAGGAGGAGGAAGCGAGTGAAAAGGAAAACAGCGAGCGACAGATTGTCCCGGCTCTGCAACGCACGAGAATTACTAACTCAGGTGTGACGTGCCCTTCCGTCTCTCGGC
>NC_066543.1:3018512-3051012 GCF_024679095.1 Eriocheir sinensis
TATATATATATATATATATATATATATATAGATAGATAGATAGATAGATAGATAGATAGATAGATAGATAGATAGATAGATAGATAGATAGATAGATAGATAGATAGATAGATAGATATAGATATAGATATAGATATAGACAGAGTTTTAAGCTGTATAACTAAAGCTAGCCTCTCTAAAGCATAGCTTTTTAGGCAAGAAAATATATAATTTATTTGAAAACTACTGGCTTAGATAACATTAATAATAATTGTAGTAAAGATGAAATGATTATGATAACTTTACATAATGTTAAAGTAATAGAATCATATATTGAGCATGCGAGATAACACAGTAGAATAAACGCGTACATACATACATGCATGCACACACATAGACCTATGTATACTCATACACACATACATATGCATACACACAAGCGTACACATATACATATGCGCACACATACACATGCGCACACATACACGCATACACCCATTCATATACATACGTAAATTGCACATATGTTGCATTAATTAATTAACATAATATTTTAAAGTACATACACACACGCACATTTATAAGGAAAAAGTGAGTTAGTTAATACGTCATTATAATATTAGTTTTTAATCGGCTTTTGAATGTGTTGAGGGAAGGAGCTTCTTGAATTTGTGTGGGGATAGAAATCCAAATTAGAGGACCCAAATAAGTAGCTGAATGTTGGAATTTTGAAAGAGAGAGAGAGAGAGAGAGAGAGAGAGAGAGAGAACGCAACAGTAAGTCTGAATGATATGAGCTGATGGAAGGGAACGTAAAGTAGGAGATAAATGGTGATGGAAGGAGGAAAAGGAGGAGGAGGAGGAGGAGGGAAATGAAAGGACGTGGAGAGAGAGAGAGAGAGAGAGAGAGAGAGAGAGAGAGAGAGAGAGAGAGAGAGAGAGAGATGCGGCGGGGGGGGGAGGGGGAACGGGGGGTGACGTGGTGAAGAAACGATGCTGGAGGGAAGGAAATGGCGCGGAAGTGAACTGAAATGCGAGAACGTGATAATAAATGATGGCAGGTTTCTCGAATTAATTAGCGTCAGTGATAGAGACAGACACGTACACACACACACACACACACACACACACACACACCTATGAGCATATGTACCTAAAAACGAAACATGAAAAATGTATATAAAAAAATAATAATTCTGGCAGATGTGGTCGAGTGAAAAGACAAACATACTAATAACAAAAGAAGACAAACAACAAAAACAATACAAAAACTAAGAGCAAGAAAAACAGAACACAGCGAGAAAAAAAACCCTTCAATACATAAATAGAGAAACACTGAATCAAACACACACAAAAAAATAACAGATGAAAATATAAAGAATAAAAAAAATACTAACATAAAAAATACTGAAATAAAGCAAATTAGGAAAAAAAATACATAAACAAAATAATATAGTCACACAGTCAGTCACGGCGCGCCATTGCAGTCTCTTGTCAAAATAAAAGAAAAAGAAAGAAAAAAAACTCCCACGAACGCACAAGTTTACGAGTGAAAAGATTGGACGCGAACGAGTCACCAGGAAACCCGACGGTGACTCACGGATGGGACGAGACGCAGAGGACGAGATGAAAGACGAGGAGGAGGAGGAGGAAGAGGAGGAGGTGAAGAGAGGAACAATAGGTGAAGGTATATTTGGGGGATGCAGATGACGAGGAAGACGAGACGAAGAAGACGAGATGAAAGGAGGAACTGGAAGAAGGAGGAGGAGGACGACGAGGAGGAGGAGGAGAAAGGCTGAATGAGACGAGGAGAACTTGATGACAAACGAGGAATAAGAAGAGAGAGGAGGAGGAGGAGGAGAAAGAGGCTGAATGAGACGAGGAGAACTTGATGACAAACGAGGAATAAGAAGACGGAGGAGGAGGAGGAGGAGGATGAGGAAGAGAAAGAGGAGAAAGCGAGAAGGATGAGGAGAGAGAGATAGAGAAGGGAGAGGGAAGAACTGAAAGTAGAATATGAAAAAGCATGTGAGGAGGATAAGGAAAAGAAGGACGAAGTGGATTAAAAAGAAAAAAAATAAACTAGACAGATGAATGAAATGAATAAAAGGAAAGAAAGATTTAGTAAGAGAAAACGAGATTAAGCGGCAGGACACAGGAGGAGGTGGAAATGGTGTTGGTGGAAAACATGAAATTAGAAGGCGAGGAGTAAAATAATAAGGAGTCAGAAGAGGATAAGACGCAAAGGAAAAGGAATAGGAGATGAAAGAAGGCAAGGAGGAAGAGGATGAGATGGTGTAGAAAGTAAATTCGGTGAGGAGATAGGAGGAGAAAGAGAAAAAAAACGAGTCGGAAGAGGGAAAGATGTTGAAGACAGCCAGGTGCTATCGTGCAAGAGGGAAAGAGGGGCGTCATAGGATATAAAAAAAATCAAAATGGAAAAAATAAACATAGAATAAAAAAAAAATGTCAGGACGAAATAAATAAAGCCATAGCAAAGTGAGGAGTTTTACGGAATGGACAAAACTTTTTTTAATCAAAGGGCTAATGAGTCGAGAAAATAAGGTACGGTAGTTTTTTTGATTTATTAAGGGAGCCAAGGGGTATTACTTTTAAGGGAGAAAATTGAGCTCCTTCAGAAGAAAATCGGGTTTTGAGGCTTCGATTCGATTGTATGGCTTCTGTTTTCAAGAATAAGTCATGGACCATGGAAAGAGAAGTGGGCGGAGGAGGAGGAGAAATGAGATGAAAGAGAAGGGGTACGTTATAATAATTGCACGCTGAAATAATAAACTGAAACCTTACGTGTGTTCGTGTGTGTTGGGGGGAGTGAGAGTGTGTAAGTGGGAGCGTCTGTTTGAATCAGTCTTGTGATGCAAATTAAAAAAAATAGGAAGAAACAAAATGACCTGGCACACTTTTTACTACAAGACAAATAAAGCAAGGCAGAACAGCGAAGAGAAGCAGACACATAAGCGACATGGCAGATAAGTAAAAGGAAGGAAATTAAATCAAGGAAATTCACTTAACACGAGGCAGCATTGAGGCTGAAAACGTCTTTTCACTCTAGACCAACGTTGCCAGATTGTCGTGCTCAGCCGCTTATATTTCTCGGCTTCCTACCCCCAAACTGTCTTCTGGGCTCCAATAATGAAACTCACTTATAGTTATCGTTAAAAGAGTTAGATCCTGATGTTTCTTGGTAATAGTTAGGCATCAGAAACAGGTAAATACTATGCTCTGAGTACGATAATCTGGTAACGGTGCTCTAGACTGAGTTGATGTCAAGGCCGTTCAGAATGACGAGAGAAGTACATAAAGGGAAAATGACGAATGCATGTTACGAAATAAGAGGAAATTCATTGAAACATTTACATTCACTCTACACTGTCTACAGCATGAGTGGTAGGAAGGCAGATGTGTGTTTGATAAGAACGAGGCCTTATATGAGCCCTCGAGTGGTAGGTAGATATATTTTTTTCATACGAGCCTCACTACCATATGAATTCTCAAATATTACATATGACTGGTAGACAGGTATATGTATGTTTGATATGATCCAGTCCTTATGATGTGAACCCTCCAGTGGTATATATAAGCAATAGGAAGGTATATGTTTTTGTGATATGAACCAGCACTTAATATGGACCCTTGAGTTGTGGGCAGGTACATGCTTTACTTGATATAAACCAGAAGTACATAAAAAATCGAGAATTACAAACCCGCCGCCCCAACCTGTTCCAAACGGTGATAGCGCCAGCAAGAGTCTCAACCAAGTGTCCTGTGTCTTCGGGTGGTGTGTCTTGAGGCATTGTTATTATCTGATCCAAAACTATAAAGCCGGAAAGATGAACCAAATTAGCACTTTTAAAATTAGTGTGTTCCCTTCAGATGCTTAAAGACTCGAATACATCTGTCAGTCGTTTGAAACATTTAGAATTTAACTGACAAAGACCGTGTTAATCTAAAGATTCGGGCTACTTTATGTTAACTATAGAAATCCACAAATAGAAGGGGAGGCCAAAATTATATAAAAAAGATAAAATGACTCGCAAGGACCGTTGAAAATAAGAGTAGGAGCATAGAAATGAGAAAATCAGAAAAAAAGAAGCATAAGAAAATGATTAAGCAGAAAGTACGTCCGGAAAGAGGATAAAAAAAAAGAAACCGGAGAAGAAAACACAAACTTAACTAACAACATTCATTGTTCCAATTTCAGTGCCAGATCGTTCCACGTTTTCCCTTTGCTCACTGGCTTAATTGGTTCTCTCTCTCTCTCTCTCTCTCTCTCTCTCTCTCTCTCTCTCTCTCTCTCTCTCTCTCTCTCTCTCTCTCTCTCTCTCTCTCTCTCTCTCTCTCTCTCTCTCTCTCTCTCTCTCTCTCTCTCTCTCTCTCTCTCTCTCTCTCTCTCTCTCTCTCTCTCTCTCTCTCTCTCTCTCTCTGTTGGTATTTCATTTATAATGTGTAACACGTAAAATAATTCCTTATTTCTCCATCAGTTAGGCAAGTTTTTCATACTTGTGCGTGTGTGTGTGTGTGTGTGTGTGTGTGTGTGAGCGCCCACGTACGGTTACCTGGATCTAATTTCACCCACATCGCTCCCTCTCCCCCTCCTCCCTACCTTATTCCATCCACTCTCCTCTTTCTTCTTAATCTCCCTCCCTTCCCCATCCTTCCCTCCCCAACCTCTCTCCGTCTGTCCTTACCCTTCTCCTTGATGAACACTTAATTACATCTGCCTATTCTCGGGTCCAAAAGGGAAGTGAGAGCAAGCCTTCCACAACGCTCCACTCTCACTCCACATACTCTCCACGCCCTACCCAAACTCATTGCTCTCCCCAGCCATGCAGAAGACTAGCCCTGCTCTCTCTCTCTCTCTCTCTCTCTCTCTCTCTCTCTCTCTCTCTGGCTACCTTCATCAAAATGGTTACGGGTAAATTTAATTATTTGCTACGTTTTTCTTTTTTTTCTTTTCTTAATTAGTTCCGCTTGTACGCCGCCAAACCGAGTGCGGTGCTAATGACGTGTGAACGCATTTGCTTATTTTCGTTTGATTGTTTATTTTTTTATTTTTGTTTATTTTTATTTTTAGTTATTTGTATTTTTTTCCCCTCTTATGGTTCGGTGTTTGCCTTGATGTCGACCTCGAGCTCATGACAGAGAGGCAAAAAGTTGTGTGTCACTCACTCACTTCAAAGAGTTCACGAGGAAGGGAAAGGAATAAAAAAAAAATGAAAAAATAGAAAAAAAGGAAAAAGAGAGAAAAATGGGGAAAAATGATTTGTGGAGCTTCAAAGAAAACTGAAACACACACACACACACACACACACACACACACACACACACACACACACACACACACACACACACACACACACACACACACACACACACACACACACACACACACACGTACGCACACTCGGAATTTGCGTTGAAACACCTATCCACCTGGCAGCCCTCTGTGTGTGTGTGTGTGTGTGTGTGTGTGTGTGTGTGTGTGCAAAAGAACGGCAAATTGAGGCGTGCTTTCCATGTACCACCATCACCACCCCAATCACTACTACCACCACCACCCCCACCACCCCCACCACCACTACTACCACCACCACCACCACCTCCACAGATCCCTTCCTTGCGGGTGAATTGGCATGAACACTTATTTTCCTTTCTCTTTTGTTTCTTCCCTCCCTCCCTCCCTCCCTCCCTCTCGACTCTTCCTTCCTCTTCTCTTCCCTTCCCTCCTCTCCCTTTCTTCCACTGACTCTTTCTTCCTCCCTGGCTGTTATCCTCTCAAGTCTGCTTCCCTTCCCTTGCCTGTCTTTTCCTTTTCTTTCTGTTTTAACTCTCTTCTCTCCTTCTCCCTAGCTTTCCTACCTTTTCCTCTCTTCTAACCACATTCCCTAGTCTTATTTTCCTGCCTTTCTCTTCCCTTCCCTTCTATGTCTGTTTTTCTTTATTTCCGTCCCTTTTTAACCATATCTTCTTCCTCCAACTTTCCTATTCCTTCGCTTTCCTTCATTCCCATCCCTACTTTTCCCTATTCAATCTTACTCAACCCGATCCATTCCCTCCTTCCCCTTTCCCTCCTTTCCCCCTCAACTCTTTAATTTCCCTTCTCTTCCTTTCCTTATTTTTCCGTCTCCATTATTTATCGTTACTTCCCTTCCTACGTATGCTATCCTTTCCTTTCCCCTCCTCTCTCATAACTCCCATTCCCTTCCCTTCCTTCCCCTTCCCCCAGAGGACGCACGAATCTTCTTTTCTCGCAACACAGAAAACTCTTACCCGGACGCATCCTCCTCTTGTATTTACAGTTTCCTCGCTCCTATGATGGAAAGTTAGTCTATCTCTCTCTCTCTCTCTCTCTCTCTCTCTCTCTCTCTCTCTCTCTCTCTCTCTCTCTCTCTCTCTCTCTCTCTCTCTCTCTCTCTCTCTCTCTCTCTCTCTCTCTCTCTCTCTCTCTCTCTCTCTCTCTCTCTCTCTCTCTCTCTCTCTCTCCACAAATAGCTAAGTTCCTGTCATTACTCCGGAAGACAAAATTTAATTACGCTTTGCATCGCTTCAACTTAACAATTAGTCTGAATTTGGCACAAAATATTGAGCTTATCAAATTCACAGCATTTTTAAACGTCCCTCGTGACCTGACCTTGGCTGTGCTTCCGAAGCGGGGCCGTGAATTTTAGATGAAGCTTCTACTCACAGAGGCAAGCACAGAATCGATCAGCTACGTAACGGTTTTAATGTGCGGCATGGAAGGGAGTGCTTGCCAAGAGGAAGTTTTTGTTTGTTTGTTTGATTCAAGAGCTATCGGTTAATGGCGAGTGTTTCTGTATACCATTTTTTTTCTTGTTCAGTATTATTCGGCGTTGGCGGTATTATTAAAACCCGGTAGCAGCGACGGGTCAAATTTGTGCCATGATATAAATCCCCAAAAATAGATGATGTATAAACTGATCACAAATGCTTTGATATATATTATGAAATGGTTTGTGTGAGTGATGATTTTTTCTCATTTTTCTCGCTAAGAGGGACCATTAAGAAACATGATCCCCGCTGCTACCTAACAGTTAGAATCCTCCCTTCCACGAGACACCTAAATATATTCCTGAGAACACAAGTATTATGCTGATGGTGACGAAGGCCTCTTACGTAGCACTATATGCCTCAAAATACCTTACATTCTACATTATGTGCTCAGACATCTGACACAATTCAATATGCTAAAATATATCTTACATTACACAATACTCCTGAAAGTCTCTGTCACGATACGAAAGGTCGGAGGATACTTTTGAGAATACCAGAGTAGGGCATTTATGTCATCCCGTACACTGGAGACAGACTTCTTCAGCTTACAGAGTATAAGATTATGGAGGACGCCACTGTGAAAAATACGTATCGTAGAATTATTTTGGTACTGGAGGACAGACTAAACTATTGGCACATTAATCGGTAGAACTCTTGATTATGAAATATCTATGACTAAGTTTTAAAGTCTTCCAATATCAGTCTACGATACTATTGATTATGGAGTATTTATAATGAGAGAAAACTTGTGATGAGTTCAATGTACCGGTAGTATAACCATCCAAAGATATTGGTCTAAAAATTGGTCTAAAACATGAAAACTTTAAACATTCAAATATTAGTCTATGAAAGTTTTGTTAATGAACCACTTTTGATGAGGACAGTAACATGGAATGAGTCTAGGCCCTAGGCCCAGGGTATGAATAACAAGACAGTCCCAAAATGTTGCAGCTCTGTAATAAGAAACCCCCAATGGCTGACAATCCCCGCCGCCTGTTGCCCCGCCGTACAGACGAGGCCGCGAGACACAAAACTTTCATAATGATCGTTCCCGCTCCCGCCTCGCAGTTTCCCGCCGGGACACAACTTTTCTGTCTGGCCCGTGTTTTCCTCGCCGTCACAAACAAACACACCAACAAAAATATCCACATCCACACCCACAAATCTCCGAGTAATCAACGGACTAGCGAATAAACCCAGACAACGGCTTTTCCCTCAATGATGGGCTTCATTACGAATCTGACGCCGACTGATTAGAATTTATCGTTTGTAGTTTTTCAAGTCTCGTCTTCCCTACAAAACAGTGTGTGTGTTTTTAGCTCTCATTGGTGTAGGGAATTACTTAGGGAGCGTGTTGTACTCATATTTTCCTCTATGGATTGGCAATACTACCTATCTGACGTGGATGCATTGGACTCCGTATGCTATTTTTCCACCTCGTCGTATTTGGTTACCTTTTAAAAAATTACAATGCAAAGAAATAAAGCTTCTCTCTTATCTTTTTTCGTACGAGAACACAGAGCTGAGAGCTAAGTACACTTACTTTTCATTGATTTTTCTGTAAGATAATAACATGAAAATAAGAAACTGTCGACTGAACTAAGATCTCTTTTTTTTCTTTTGCTGCACGATGATACAAATTGGAAAAGGTCCAACGATACTTTACAATTGCATTGCTGGCGATATTAGAGTAAAAGAGAAACTAAAAATAAATCAGAGCTAATCAGCTTTCTGGGATAAAGTTTTCTCAAACTTGAGTCTGTGAATGTTGATGCAACCCATCCATTTCAAGCAAGGCCACTTTGCAAGCAAGAGAAAAAAAAGTGACGATATGAAAAAAAAAAAAATACCGGGGTAATTAAAATTCAGGCAAGCAATTCCTAACAATGTATGTGGCTTAGGAATATTAAAAATATCAAAGAAGGAACAAACTCCGTTAAAATTAATTCCTTTACAGATGCATCCCAGCATTTCTTTTTCAAGGTCGGTTAGTCTTTAAAAACACGAGTTAATAGATCTCACTAACCGCGTTGGTCTAGTGACAAGCCAGCTGATATTTTTCTTCATATTTGTTTCCATAGGCAGCCACTCTCTCTCTCTCTCTCTCTCTCTCTCTCTCTCTCTCTCTCTCTCTCTCTCTCTCTCTCTCTCTCTCTCTCTAGAGAGAGAGAGAGAGAGAGAGAGAGAGAGAGAGAGAGAGAGAGAGAGAGAGAGAGAGAGAGAGAGAGAGAGAGAGAGAGAGAGAGAGAGAGAGAGAGAGAGAGAGAGAGAGAGAGAGAGAGAGAGAGAGAGAGAGAATACTCCTCCCTGCATCATCTTCCTCTTCTTTTCCCTCCTCTTCCTCTTCCTCCTCCTTCAGCAGTAGGAAGGAGTCCACAGCTGCTTCTGGTCTTCCTGATCCGAGGTAATCCAGTAGGACCAGTCAGCTGTTTCTTTCTCCTCCTCCTCCTCCTCATACGTTCTCTTCATCTTCCATGCTCTTCCTACCCTCCTACCTCCTCCCATCTTCCCTCCCTCCTTCCTGCCTCTTCCCTTCCTCCCTCACAATATATGTTTCCTAATTTTCATATGCTCTGAGAGAGAGAGAGAGAGAGAGAGAGAGAGAGAGAGAGAGAGAGAGAGAGAGAGAGAGAGAGAGAGAGAGAGAGAGAGAGAGAGAGAGAGAGAGAGAGAGAGAGAGAGAGAGAGAGAGAGAGAGAGAGAGAGAGAGAGAGAGAGAGAGAGAGAGAGAGAGAGAGAGAGAGAGAGAGAGAGAGAGAGAGAGAGAGTCTTCATATGACAATTAATATAGTCGTTATTCTTCCAGTGCCATTTTCTTTGTTGGAATTCGTAAGTATTTAAAGGCAGCAGCCAGACAGCCGCCTCGCATTCCTTCGTCTCATTAGTCACATGCCGCGGCAGATTACGATAAAATGTTCATGGATCCCGACTAACGTTTTTTTATTCCTCTTTTTCTCTATTTCTTTTTCTCTCTCTGATTCGGATATCCCGGATGATCGCTTGGTCTTTTAAGTTTTTCTTTTCAAAGGTCTTGATTAATATTTATTTTAATGTCAGTGGGAGGTGATATCATTATTGTTTTTATTTTTTAAGTTATCTGAAATGCTGCCTTACGTTACTATTCATATCGTACGTACATTACTGTCACTAATACTAATACCAACACTAAAACCTTTTCACCCAAAATGGATCTCTCTTTTGGCTACTCTTTACTTTTATCTTTTATGGGAGCAGCGAGTAGCGGGCTTTTTTTTTGTTTTTTTGGTACTCTTTTTGTTGCCCTTAAGCCGTGTCCTCTGATGAAAAAATGAAAAAAAAAAACTACAACTACTACTTCTTCTAATTCTATTTTTGATGCTACTACTACTACTACTACTACTACTACTACTACTACTACTACTACTACTACTATTACTACAACTACTACTACTACTATTATTACTACTACTATTACTACAACTACTACAACTACCACTACTACTATTACTACTACTACAAATTATTTCAGAACACGAGTGACCTTTCAGACAAAAGCCTTCACTGATAACACACTACGGGAGATGAAATAGTTTGAAATCTCCTACAAATTCCCCTCTTTGTTATTTAATTTAGAGCGGTGACATTTTCTCTTTACGTAAATGCAGTTCTTTGTTCACATAATACGAGCTGTCCAGATTTTCGGCGTGTCGTTAATTGGACATTATTCCGTGCTTTTCAAACGGAGATTCCTTACCGGCTTGGGTCGTACATGTCACTAACTCGTGTTCCAGTATTTTATGTTTTATCCCATACTGACTTTTACGTTTTGGGGGGAGTATCAGTAAAGCGAAACACTATTTTTTAGAATCTAAATCAGAGGGATTCCAGACAATTATGTTTTATTTATCGCTGTATGTTATAAGAATCTACTATATTTATGGTTTATAATTTATAGTGCATTGCTGTCATATTCGAAACTGCTGAGAAGACAAGAAGACATAAGAATCATCATTAAAGCGTTCCTCTTCAACAGAAACGTTATACTTAAAGTCAATCGAGATGCTACAGTACGAGGGAGAAACTTCTAAAAGACTTTAATCAAAATCACCCGACGTTTAGTACCCAAATAGTACTCAGTGACTTACTCCACGTACCTCATTAAACCACAAAAACCTAGTCAATGAGAGCATCCTAGAGAGTAATTGAGGAATGATTTGTTATTCCAGTAACCACCAGACCCCGCCATTCAGTACGTCGCGGCCTGCAGTGAAAGATTTATGGCTCAGCATGTCATTAAGGGCTTCCAATCATGGGGCAAAGCGTAATGAACGAGGATCGCCGCCGCGGCCTCATTGACGGTGGAATAAAGTGGATGTGACGGGCGACTTCCTCCCTTTGTGCCCTGAGTTGCCTTTAAACGTCAGCAACTTGTACTACTACCACCACCACCACCACCACCTCCACCACGACTATATTTAATGTTCTACTGCCCTGCTATACTGACTATGCAAATATACTAAACTCTACTTCAACTATACTATTATTTTCAACACTATACTATTATTTCTGTCACTGCTACTAATTTTACTGCTACAAAAACAACAACAACGATTACAACAACAACAACAACAGCTACTACTACTACTACAACTATTACGACTACTACTTCTACTACTACCACAATACACCAATACGAATAATTTAATAGGACAAAGATATATGCCTACATTTATTTTTCCTAATATTAAGTTTTTTTCGTGGTGCTCTGCTTTTTTTTTTTTCTTCCTTAATAAAGTATTCACACGTCTTCCTGTTAATTGTTTCGTTTGATTAAGTGCGGTTTATGCCATTGGGTCTTCACTATTATTTATTTCATGTTATTCACTAGAAGCTGAAAATAATATAACCTGACCAACAACTGAGTCCTCCTCCTCCTACTTTTCACCATCATCATCATCATCATCATCATCATCATCACCAACATCATCATCATTATCATCATCATTATCGACACAGTCACACACCACTGAACTGTACCCTTTTATTTTATGCACGCAAATGGACTAAAATGAACAGCATCACTTTATGTGTATATGTTTTATGGCTATGTGTAAATATTTTCAGCCCCCTCTCTGCACTGATCAATAGGCCATTAACAGTTAGTAATATTCAGTACACACACACACACACACACACACACACACACACACAGGGCGCCACAACACCTTCACCACCCTTTTTTCCCCCAGTAAGTCTTCTGCTTGAAAGAGACCACCGATTTTTTTCCTTACGAAGACAGGAGAGGAAAATGGGTCACCTTTCTCATCTCTCTCCCTCCCATTCACTCTCTCCCATCCCTCCCACTCCCTTCCATGCACCACCCTAACCTTTTTTCCTCCTCTCATGACAACCTTCTCCCCACCCCCCTCATCCCACCCACCTCTTTGCACCTTCCTCGCCTCTTAAACAGCGTCGGGTCTGCATTATTAAGGTCACACGTGGCTTTGTCCTGTTCGCTCACACAATGCAATTAGAGAAAACTAAGAGACTTGCATAAAGAACCTCTCCCCCCTCCCTCCCTCCCTCCCTCCCCCATTGTTTGTCACATGTACCCTTGTTCCTCTCCTCCTCCTTCTACCCCTCCTCCTCCTCCTCCTTCCCTTCCCATTTATGCACAAGAAAGAAGGATGAAGAGAAAGATATGAAAGGAAACAAAAAAGAGTCACCTAAAGTCTGCAATAATATAAGAGGTAGAAGACAGGATGAGAGAAATGGATAAAAAAAATAGTAAAGACCAAGAAATAGGAAAACGAAAATGGAAAAAAAAACCAGGAGGTGGTAGAAAATAAGTAGGGAGAGAATGGGGAGGAAAAATACTGTGAAGATGTGTGTGTGTGTGTGTGTGTGTGTGTGTGTGTGTGTGTGTGTGTGTGTGTGTGTGTGTGTGTGTGTGTGTGTGCTTGCGTGTATGTGTTTTGGCTAAGGCTTAGGAGTGGAGTTCTCAGCCTTGCAACGTTCTCTCTAGACTCAACGAAAAGCAGGTCTCCAAGGTTGGTGTACCGCAGCTCCTTGAAATATTCTCTCGGGCTTAAATATCTCCATGGCTTTAAATACCCGAGGCGGCATAAATATCGGACTGGATCTAAATATCGAACAAGGCTTAAATGGTGAGTCTGTGTTTGCGTATTTCTCTCTGCTTCGTGGCGTGTGCTGCCGAGGCTTGGGTGCTGCGGAGAACGTATGTGTGTGTGTTTGTGCCGGCGTGGTCACAAGCAGCAGAATGGAAATTGGAGTGAAAGAAATGTGCCTCCTCCCAAATCTTCGCCACGCGCTTCATTTTTTAGTAGATTTACATGGTTTACATAAAGGCGGGTTTGTATTTATAGTGACTCTTAACCTCACGCATATACAGTAACAAATTAAAACACGAGTAAAGAAAGTTAAATCCCGAGAAACCTTATCACGCGTATTTCAGTAAATTTACGCTTTTTTATTATGAAATGTTATATCTGTAGTGACTCTCTCTCTCTCTCTCTCTCTCTCTCTCTCTCTCTCTCTCTCTCTCAAACATCAAGATACTACGGTATACATAGGACAAAGGGACAGTGAAATTGGCTTCATGCTAAAGACGACCTCTGTCTTGAAGTCGTCTATCTTAAAGCACTGTCTCGCACGTGTTGTGTTCAGGCGGATGCGACTCGGACGGGTAACTGCTCTCTCTCTCTCTCTCTCTCTCTCTCTCTCTCTCATCTCAGCCGGCAAGGGTTAATAATTTCTTTGTTAATTAATTGTGGTGGAGATGAAGCAAATGGAAGAGCGATGCAGAAGAGGAGGGAGGCTTAGTGTGAGAAAGAGGATTTGCTGGAGGAGGAGGAGGAGGAGGAGGAGGAGGAGGAGGAGGAGGAGGAGGAGGATATATGGAAGTAATCTGAGACGATGCACTGGATGGGAAGTGACTGTGAGAGAGAGAGAGAGAGAGAGAGAGAGAGAGAGAGAGAGAGAGAGAGAGAGAGAGAGAGAGAGAGAGAGAGAGAGAGAGAGAGAGAGAGAGAGAGAGAGAGAGAGAGAGAGAGAGAGAGAGAGAGAGAGAGAGAGAGAGAGAGAGAGAGAGAGAGAGAGAGAGAGAGAGAGAGAGAGAGAAACGAAAAAGGAGAGATGGAGAATAGAAAAAAATAAATAGGAAGAGTGAAATGGAGGAGAATGGAGAAAGGGTAGAAGGAGGAGGGAGGAGTGGAAGGGAGAGAGATTTCAAGGCAAGAGGGGGGAAGGGGAAGAGAGGGAGGGTGAGAGATTTCAAGGCAAGAGGAGTAAACGGGACGGAAGGATGGAAGAGGAGAAAAAGAATGACCTGAGGAAATGACGGTGAAGAAAAAGAAGAAAAGAAAGAAGGGAAAGAAGAAATCAATTGGAAGCAAAATGAATCGGAAAAGAGAATTGGCAACGAAGAACTTGTTAGAGAAAGAATCGGAAAAGAAAGAGGAAAGAAAACGAAATGGAGAAAGAAGGAGAAGAAGAAGAAAATGAGGCACGAAATTAAATGTTGGTATGGAAGAAAAAGATAATAAGTTAAAGACAAAGATGAGAGAAAGAGGAAAAGAGAAAGAGGTTGAAGGGGAGCTGGAAAATATATAAAGAGAGAGAGAGAGAGAGAGAGAGAGAGAGAGAGAGAGAGAGAGAGAGAGAGAGAGAGAGAGAGAGAGAGAGAGAGAGAGAGAGAGAGAGAGAGAGAGAGAGAGAGAGAGAGAGAGAGAGAGAGAGAGAGAGAGAGAGAGAGAGAGAGAGAGAGAGAGAGAGAGCATGAGAGAGACGCGGAAAAGGGGTAGAAGAAAGAAGAAAAGGAATAGAGAAAGATAGAGGAAGAAGAGAGAGCAGTCAGGATGAAGAAGAAAGAAGAGGAGAATATGGGAGGAGGAGAGGTGAGTGGTAGATGAATGGAACTGGGAGATGGGGAAGAGACGGGGAAGGGGGAGGAGGAAGGAGAAGAGGAGAAAAGGAGGAGGGAGGAGGGGGACGGAGGGCTGCACTTCAAAGGGTGGCTGGTGAGAGGTGAGCTAGAACACAATACGTTGGGGGGAGGACAGGTAGGGACAGGGGGCGGTGCTCTTGATGTTCGAGAGAGAGAGAGAGAGAGAGAGAGAGAGAGAGAGAGAGAGAGAGAGAGAGAGAGAGAGAGAGAGAGAGAGAGAGAGAGAGAGAGAGAGAGAGAGAGAGAGAGAGAGAGAGAGAGAGAGAGAGAGAGAGAGAGAGAGAGAGAGAGAGAGAGAGAGAGAGAGAGAGAGAGAGAGAGAGAGAGAGAGAGAGAGACGAAGAGAACATCACTGCACCAGCAAATTCAGAAGAAAAAAAAATCTGGGTGCTGATAAAAATAATGATAATAACAAAAATGATAAATTAATAATACTGTGATAATAAATATAAGAAAAAGAAAAGGAAAAAGAAGAAGAAGAAGAAGAAGAAGAAGAAGAAGAAGAAGAAGAAGAAAAGGTCAAACGTGATTAAAAGGACAGAGAAAATTGGACAACAAAAAGGAAAGAAGTAAAAAAATAAAATAAAAAAGGAAATAGGAGGGTGGGAAGGATAAAAGGGAAAGGAAACGCCGCAGGAGGGAGAAAGGAAGGGAAGGAAGAGGGGGAAGGAGACGCGGCAGGGGAGAGAAGGGGAGGAGGAGAGAGAAGGGAAGAAGGGAGAGAAGGGAAGGGGGAGTATGAGAAAAAAAATAATAGTCATGTAAAGGGAAGGTGAGGTCGGGCAGGTAAGCGACCACACCTGTGCCATAGATTCCAATTAGTCTCACCTTTGCCTCAGATGCGGGAAAGGACAAGGAGGAGGAGGAGGAGGAGGAGTGGTATTGGTGGTGTATGTGATGTGGAGGTGACTTTATGGAGGTGGGTAGAGGAGGAGGATAAAGAAGAGAAGAAGAGTTAGAGGAGAGCATGAAGAAATTGTTAGAAGGGATACGATGGAGAGAAGAAATGAAAAAAAAAAGAGAAAGAAAGGGAATGAGGGTGGAAGAGGAGATGGCAGTGGAAGGGAGGGAGGAAGAAGAGGAAGAGAGGTTGAAGAGAAAAAGATAAGAGAAAAGAAGAGAGGAGAGGAGGGTTATCGATTATAGTGGTGGAGAAGAAGAGGAAGAGGAAAAAGAGGATAAGGTAAAGCAGAATAAATTGGGATGAAATAGAGAAAAAGAGCTTGTTACATAGGATTAAAAGATGAGGGGAAAAGGGAAAAGAAGGAGAGGTACCGGAGGTAAGGCAGAGGAGGAGGAGGAGGTGGGAGGCAAGCCTATAGAGAGGATAAAGGGATTGTTAAAGGGATCTAGGGTGGAAAAGGGACTATGGAAATCGGAAGAGGAAGAGAAAGAGCAAATAAGAGGAAGGGACTACGGGATTAAAGATAATTGTAGGGGCAGAAGTACTAATAGGCGTTGCAGGTTGCGTGTGTGTGTGTGTGTGTGTGTGTGTGTGTGTGTGTGTGTGTGTGTGTGTGTGTGTGTGTGTGTGTGTGTGTGTGTGTGTGTGTGTGTGTGTGTGTGTGTGTGTGTGTGTGTGTGTGTGTGTGTGTGTGTGTGTGTGTGTAGCCTAAAGTACAGGTTAATTGGCGCCAGGTACACTGCAGGCCGATTACTGTTCTTCCCCTTTATTTGTTTTTTCTTTCTTTGCTCTTTTAAATTCCCGCCTCTCTCTCTCTCTCTCTCTCTCTCTCTCTCTCTTATCATGTTTCTGGACCATTAACTTAAAACTTTCAGCCATATATGATTCGTTTTACTAATATTTCTATCTCATAATATTTCTTTTCTAATATTCACGTTTATCTTTTATTTTGCTTTCATATAACATTCTCCTCTTCCTCTTCATCAAGTCTCCTCTTCTATCATTTATGAAATTTACGTTACTTTATAATTTTTTCGACTTCATGTAACATCTTCCTCTCCATATACCTCTCCCTCTATTATCCTCTTACACACACACACACACACACACACACACACACACACACACACACACACACACACACACACATACACACGAGTGGTAGACATTTACTTATTTCATTTTATCACCGTCGTCCAGTCTCTCATAGCGTAGAAATAAACAGCGATG
This sequence comes from Eriocheir sinensis, assembly GCF_024679095.1. Taxonomy (NCBI): domain Eukaryota; kingdom Metazoa; phylum Arthropoda; class Malacostraca; order Decapoda; family Varunidae; genus Eriocheir; species Eriocheir sinensis. The sequence goes on from NC_066543.1 coordinate 3,035,380, forward strand.
CGAGGGGTTTACCTGTCAATCAGATCCTCTTCCGGAAGCCCCAGTAAGGGTATCAATAACGGCCGAGAGTGAACAGGCACGTAGGCGAAGGGGAAGAAGTAGGTGAAGCCCGTGTTGGGGAAGGTGGGCCGCGTCAGGTTGCGACTAAGGAAAGAGAGAAGGGATAGAAGCGGGAGGGATACAGGGATGGGAAGAGGGAAGGGACGAAGAATACGAGGAGGAGGAATAGGAGGAGGAGGAGGAGTGTTGTGGCGGTCAGGGGCTTCATGTTGGATCAATGCATGTGTGTGTGTGTGTGTGTGTGTGTGTGTGTGTGTGTGTGTGTTTGTAACAACAGTATCAGGTGACAAGCTCTTCAATTCTCTCTCTCCCAGGTGTCCTTGTCGATCCCAGGACTCCCCGCGACTTAATTAAACCATGACTTAGACTTGAAAAAGAACTTTTTAGCTACGCTCTCTCTTAAGATGAACGGCCGGGGCAACAGGAGAGGTGTAAGGGCATGGAATCGGGTCCTCTTCACGGGTCAAGGTGTGAAGGGGGTTGGGGCGCCTCTGGACTTCATCCGCTCGTTCCAGCTCGTAAATCTAATTTGCTCGGAAAACAACGTTACTCGGCAAGCCGCGTGAGGTGCGCCAAGGTACATTTTCAGGTTCAGGTGGCATTGTAATTAGCTTGTGGCGAGACTGTTGTGTGTTCAGAAAATAAAGCACTTTTTTTTTTTGCTTGTGTGTGTGTGTGTGTGTGTGTGTGTGTGTGTGTGTGTGTGTGTGTGTGTGTGTGTGTGTGTGTGTGTGTGTGTGTGTGTGTGTGTGTGTGTGTGTGTGTGTGTGTGTGTGTGTGTGTGTGTGTGTGTGTGTGTGTGTGTGTGATTTATTCGTCCGATATTTTTCTTCGCTTTCTAGCTAGCGAATGAAATGTAAATAGCCCGATTGAAAATTTGTATCACTAGTCTCTCTCTCTCTCTCTCTCTCTCGCTTAATACTCTCAAAAGAAAAGAATTTTACCTTGCATTAAAAATAAGTAATATAATTTGCGATAAAAAAAAATATCCCGTAGTTTTGAAAATGTACCAAATAGATTACTCTGGGTGAAAGAAAATGAAAGGAACGAAAATATCACATTGAAAGGTCATATTACAACGGAATGTCAATATCTTTTTCCTCCATAGTCATTTTTCGAATCTTAATACAGGGGTACAAATCTATATATCTATTTTTTTTTTATATTTCTATTCATTTATCGATATATCTGTCTGTTGGTCTATCTTTCTCTATGTCTTTAACCATTTCTCCTCCCCTTGACCTCACCTCACCTTTATTGCCTGTCTAATTACTTGCCCAGGTGATTAATGTTTGAAGAATTTATACCATACACTTCTTACCTCCCTTTGATCCCCATTTCAACATGATTATCACCACCACCACCACCACCGCCACCTCCACCACTAGTATGCGCACTACCACAGTCCCCACTTCCATTCCCGCAGCACAATCTAAGGACTCTAACCCATCACCCTTGCCCTCCTCCAGCAGCCTCTCTCTCCCTTTCCAATCTTGGCTGCCTTCCTCTCTTCCTCTCCTCACTGCTTTCCGCCTCCACACACACACGGGGCAGCATCATACAGACGGCCCCTCCACGCTTTTTTTTCTGCTTTCCTTTACTCTCCCTTGCCTTCGACCTGAGAGGGAAGGGTAAACTGCTTTGGAAATAAAGTCATAATCTCATCAGCATATTCATCACTGACTCTATAAAGACTTCATATTATCATAGTATCTTATTCCTCTTGAGCAGATTGTCTTCTTCTTCCTCCCCTTTTCTGTACTGATCGAGGTTTTTATTATTATTATTATTATTATTATTATTATTATTATTATTATTATTATTATTATTATTATTATTATTAATACATTATCATTACAGTACTGTTGCAATTATTTTGGCTTTTGTCCTTTCTGCTTTTGACAACGTTGCATCAGCCTAATTAATGGTGTTGTTATTAATCGCCAACGTTGTAATGACATGTAACGATAGGAAGGAGCTTATTTATGCTGCGAATATTTCAGTACAAAGCCACGGCCGGTAATTTATTGGCGCCCCGCAATTATGGATATGTATTGATATACCACCGGCAGTGAGTGACCCCCCCCCCCCCCACACACACACACGTAATAACCGATACTGAAGAAAAATTGGAAATAAATCATCCCTCAACTCCACAGAGAAGGTATAAAAGTAGGTCTTAAGATAAATAGGAGGAAAACGCAAGTATTATTTAGCAATTAGTTGGTCTTTTTACACCTTTACGACGGCATTATTAAACTTTGTCAGACCTCTACAGTGAGATGCACGCAGAACCGACCCCCTACCATTATGGCCGCCACTCATCGATGCTGGCTTCACACAGCGCGCCTCACCTCACTCTCCACCTTAACTTAAACCTCGCACACACACACATGCTGTCTCTCCGACCCCAGACTCTCCCTTTTCCCTCTAGTCACCCCTCCTATGCTCTCTCTCACACTCCCAACCAATCTCCTTCCCTTCTCTTTTTTTGTTTCCATTTCTCTCCCCATAATTCAGAAAGAAGAGGAAGAAGAGAAAATATCGAGAATAACTGATAAATGGGCAAACTGTAATGTAATTGTCGCCATAATTATGTGTCACGAGCGCGCTATTTCCTGTGTTGAAAAAGAACACTGAAGTGATGAAAGGGAGAAAAAAAAGTATCGTTTGTCTTATTGTTTTTTATTATTACTTCTTTAGGTCTATACTTCATCACCACCATCATCATCATCTTCAGCTCTTAGACAATGAACTATAGTAATTAAATTCTCCCTTTCCTCTTCACCATCACTATCGCCCTTTTCCTTCCTCAACCACTTCCCACTTCTATTATCCCTCAATCACTACCCTTCATTTTTTCTTGACTTGCATCGTCATTCTCCTCTTCTTTGCATTCATTCTTTTCCTTGTTCCCTTATCGTTACTATAATCTTTACATCACCCCTATCTTCTATTGCTATTTTCTTTCTCCTTTCTCCTTTATAATATTTCCCTTACTACATCTCATTCTTTTCTTTTTTCAAACTTTTCTCTGTATTTTCTTTTTTACTGCACCTCATAAATCTTGCGCCCTACTCATATTACTATTTTCCTGCCCCTTGCTTCTACTACTAACGCTCCTGTACTTTGCCTCCCTCCTCCAAACACTTGCTTCCTACTTATCTGCTTCCCTTGAATATTTATGGCCGTGTCTCTCTCCTCTTCTTAATTAGGGAGCGGAAACACAGGTAATTGTATACAGGTGGCACTGAGGTCGTTGCTATGTCCCTTTCCAGTCACGCAACGAGCCTTTTTTTTATGAAGCACCCTTTTTCTCTCTCTCTTTATCCCTTTCATTTGGTTACTACTTTTTATACCTGCGTCTGATATTTTATTGAGATCAAACGTGCGTCACGGAAGAAAAATATCATTGTGTGTGTGTGGGGGGGGGGGGGGGGGGGGAGCTTGTGTTTGTGTGTACGTGTGTGTGTGTGTGTGTGTGTGTGTGTGTGTGTGTGTGTGTGTGTGTACCTATCCACATACGTACATGATTAATTGGACTTGGGTGGTGAGGGGAAGGGAAGGGCTGAGAAAGGGGAGGGTTATAAAAACAAACACACACACGAACAACAACCAGCACCATCACACACACACACACACACACACACACACACACACACACACACACACACGCGATATCTATATAATATAATGGTGTTGTTAAAATGATTGATCTGTTCGCCATCCATTTTGATATGAGTACCTTGCTGACCGTTTGCCCACCTGTTCCCTACTCTCTCTCTCTCTCTCTCTCTCCTAACCATTTTTTTTTCTATCCCAACTAGATCTATACATTTCCACCCCTTTCCATTCTTGCTTTTTCCATTTTTCTCGGCCGCTCTAACTTCTCCCCATTATCCATTTCTTACCTTCCTCCCACTGAACCTCCCCTCCTAGTCCCCTTCGTCACCCATTTAGAGCCCCATCACTCCTTCGTTATATGTAATGGGGGTGTCCGCTTACTCAAATATTGACGGAGCACGAATGAAAACAAAGCCAAATTAAGACACGCGATTGGAACACAGACTATCAATTACTCCCTTCGATTAAAGCGGTCGATTAATTCAGCTTTTTTCCAGCGACATAAGCGGGAGGGTTTTGTTCTCAGATGAGCATGTGACTAATTATGCGTGGGATGAAAATAATGCATCTCTAGAATTGTTTTAGATCATGAGAATAAATAATTTGGCAGCTTAAATATCATCATCGTTTTTGCCTAAGAGTTATCTCGAATTATTAATCTACATAGTCAGTTATTAATCTACTGAGAGAGAGAGAGAGAGAGAGAGAGAGAGAGAGAGAGAGAGAGAGAGAGAGAGAGAGAGAGAGAGAGAGAGAGAGAGAGAGAGAGAGAGAGAGAGAGAGAGAGAGAGAGAGAGAGAGAGAGAGAGAGAGAGAGAGAGAGAGAGAGAGAGAGAGAGAGAGAGAGAGAGAAGTGAGAGAGGGAGAGAGAGTGAATAATAAAAAATCGAGACAATTCTTCATTTTCTTCATATCTTCCATCTTTTTTTTTTCAAGCAGATTCTCTCACCCTCGTTTAGCTCTCATCCTCTTATTCTTCCTGAGCAGATTGTCTTCTTGATCCGCTTTCCAGCATCCATCGGGTTTGGAAGTACTTTTTAGAACACTATTTGTCAGTTCGTAGCTATTGTTTTTATGTCACTACTACTACTTCTCATCATTATTATCATTACTATCATTACTATTCTTGTTATTACTAATACTATTGCTTCCTATCATTACTATTACTATTATTATTGGTAGTAGTATAGTATTCCCATTCTTTCAGTTTTTTTTTCTACTGCCGCCTCATTTATGGTTTTATTATTAATGGCCAAATTTTTAATGGCACGTAACGAAATGAAGGAGTTTATTTGTGCTGCGAAAGTTTCAGAACAAAGCCACGGACGGTAATTTATTGGCGCCCCGCAATTATGGCTCCGTATTGATACATTACACATACACACACACACACACACTCTCACACACACACACACACACACACACACACACACACACACACACACACACACACACAGTGGCAGTAAGATAACGCTGTGAGCAAGAGAAAACATTAGGAAATAGTTTGAACAAAGCTCCGAATTAGAGAAAAACAGAGGCTCGACTAGTGTTGTAAAAACGAACACAACAGAAGTTTTAGAAAAGAAAGAAAACATTATTGAAAGAAACAAACGGAGGAAACACAGCAGCTGCAACAACACAAAAAAAAACGCTTACTAATTACTGGAAAACTTAAATGAAACGAAAGGAAAAGAAAGAGAACGAAATGGCATATGTGGTCCATTTATTTTTTCGTTTTTATTCTTTTTTCTATTTTTTCTTCGTTATTTGTGTGTATGTTTATTTTGATAGTGGCGCTTGTGGGGGTGGGTGGGGGGTAGGGGGTAGTACTTGCTAGGAAAATAAAAAAAAGGAAGAGGATAATTATGAGAAAAAAACAAGATGAGATGGATTGTGAGAAAAGGAAAAAACTAAGACAATGAAAAAGAAACAAAAGGAAAAAAACAAAATAAATAACGAGAGTCGGAACGGGGGAAAGAAAGGGGACGGAAGATTAGCAGTAGAGAGGAGGAGGAGGAGGAGGAAGAGGAGGAGGAGGATTAGGAGGAGGGGGAAGGGAGAGGGGAACACATATAACAAGGGAAGTAATAAACATATAAAGTAGTAAATGCCTGATGGTGGTGCTGGCTGGCTGTTGCGGTGGTAGTGGTGGCGGTGGTGGTGGTGGCGGTGGTAGTGGTGGTGGTGGTAATAGTGGTGGTCTCTCAGGATTTATGTTACTTAGGCTACTTAGTGGTCCTTTTTTCTCTCCCTCTCTGTCTCCGTCCTTCATTATCTCCCTCAGCCTCGCGGTCACTAGCGGAATGAAGTAATGGAGGGGAAAAAAGAGAGAAAGAATGTGTGTTTATGTGTGTGTGTCTGTGTCTGCGTCTGCTTCTGTGTGTGTGTGTGTGTGTGTGTGTGTGTGTGTGTAATAAATAAGTAAGACAGGTGTTTCCTCCTCGCAGTCTCCTGTCTCATAATTAGCGTATATACATTCACTATGAGGCAACGTTGCATCCCCTGTGCATCATCCGTTAGTTATTGTTATTATTGTTATTGTTATTATTATTATTATTATTATTATTATTATTATTATTGCTATCATTATTATTTTGTTTTTACAGTTGCTATTGATCTTTTATTTCTTTTTCTTTTCCTTTCTTTTTTTCTTGTTCCTACTACTACCTATTACTACTTCTACTACTACTACTACTACTACTACTACTACTACTACTACTACTACTACTACTACTACTACTACTACTACTTCTACAACTTCAACTATTACGATTATTATGTACCACACCATCATGCAATATATTAAAAAAAAAAAAACATCACACAATTACACCAACAAACACATATGGAATTCTCAGAAGAAAGAAAACATAACTAGACACATACATAACGAGACCACCAAGCAAGAGAATCACGCAAACCCCAACCAAAAAAAACACAAACAAACACACATTCACAGAAAAAGGACGAGCAACAACAACAACAACAAACAACTGACGCCAAAAATCAAAATACACAAGAAATAAAGCAAACAAAAGGAGTCGACAACACACAGATACGTCAGAAATCGGAAAGAAAGAAAACAAACATTCATAAAAGGCCGGCAAACAAGCAAGTAAGCAGGACTCAGAAACGGAGCAATCAATCAAGCAAATACGCAAATAAGAGAAGTCTGCAACAAAGCGTCGTCAGAAACGGATCAAGCAAACAAGCAAGCGGGCAAGAGAGCAAGGAAGAAAACACACCATTCAGGAGGCAAGGGCAAAGTAGTGTGGCTGGTAGCAAGGCAGGACAGGCAGTGGGGGGTAAGGACAGAGGGGCAAGTAAGGGTGAGAGTCGGGCGTAAACTTGCCACACGCGGTCACCACATTCATTCCTTTTATCCCTCGCCGCCGCCATAAAGCCGTCGCCTGTGACTGACTCAGACCGGCCGCGACCTTCATCCCGCCCCGAGCTGCACCCAATCAGCCGCAGCGGCCACCAAGCACCCCGCAGCACGCCGCCGCCTCCGCCCCTCTTCGTCTTCCGTTGCCTCGTCCTTCATTGGTCCTCTTCCTCTCCTCCTCCTCCTCCTCCTCTTACTCCTTTTCCACGTATTCATTGTCCCTCTCTTCTATTCCTCCTCCCCCTCGTTCTCCTGGTTTTCATTGTCGTTTCTTTATATCTCTTTAGCTTCTTCTTCGTTATCTCTGTCCCTCTCTTCCTCCTTTTCTTCCTCTTCCTCCTCCTCTTTCTCTTCCTTATCCCTTTCGTTTTCATTGTCTCTCCCTTCTTCATCTACCTCTTCCGCTTCTTCCTCGTAGTCCTCGTCCCTCCTCCTCCTCCTCCTCCTCCTCCTCCTCCTTCATATTGCCCTCCTACCTCTCATCCTCCCTCTCCCTCTCCTCCCCGGGGCAGGAATCATTTAACAGGATTATGGTAAGTTGAGAGGGATAGAGAGGGAGAGAGAGAGAGGGGAGAGATGGCGTGTGTGCATACAGGGAGGCGGAAGTAAAAGGGACTGTTTGGAAAGGAGGATAAAAAATGAAGTAGGAAGGGGATGCAAAAATAGGACTGTGGAGAGATGTGAAGGGAAGGGATTATTTAGGGTTATAAAAGGGAGGAAGATGAGGAGTTTAAAAAGAGGCATCATATGAAATTCTTGGAAGGGGTAAGAAAAGGAGAGAGAGAGGGGAAAGAATATGAAAGAGAGATTTGAGCTTCGAGGAAGACGTGTGGGAGGAGAAGCGGTAGGAAAGAATGGAAGAAAGGAGGAGAGAGGACAGAGAACCGGAGGGGGGATTTTAGCTTAGTAAAGAAAAAAAAAGGGGGAAAGAGAAAGACATTTACTGAAGTCTGATGCAAGAGAAGATGGAAGAGAGCTATAGAGGGGAGTGCAAAATATGGAAGGAAAATGGAAAAATGGAAGAACAGAAAGAGGGTGAGAGAGAAAGAAACCCGAGATTGAAAGAGGAGGAGAAGAGAAAAAAAAAGAGAGAGAGAGGAAGTCCAATGCCCTTGAGAAAAGAGTTGGGTAAATATTCAGAAAGAACTGGGTGTGAGGAAAAAGACAAGAAACACGAGAAAGAGGGAGAAAAAGAGTAAGATAAAAGGACTGCAAGAAGGAGAAACGAGGGAAAGGAGAGATGGACGAACTGAGACAAACGCAAGTAAGATAATAATACAGATTAGCGGATTTTGTTTCAACACTTTCTTTTTTGCTACCCTTGAGATGCTTTCTTAGATGTAAAAAAAAAAAGAAGGGTGATAGGTAGACAGAGAGACAGGAAAGGAAGACAAACAACAGGAGAAAGGTGAGATGAAGCAATGTAGGAAAGAAATGATAGACAGACAGATAGACAGGGAATGAAGATAAGGAAGATAAGGAGAAGATATTAAGACAGACGGCAGCATTGTAACGACAGGAAGGAAATGCATTGTGACGGAGAAGTGGAAGGAGTGTGAACGGAAAGGGAATGCGAGGGTATGGAAAGGAAACAAAGAATGACAGAATATGGACACGAAGGAGGAAATGGGGAAAAGCGTGAAAGGAAGGACAAAAGAAGGGAGGAAGGAAGGCTGAGAGAGAAAGACAGGAAAGCCAAAATAGAAGGCAGAGGAAGGAAGGGAGTAAAAGGAGGGGAAGGAAGGAGAATGGAAGCGAATAAGGAATCAAAGGGAGAGGGAGAGGGACCGAGGAGGAGGGAGAGAGGACGGAGGAGAGAGAGAGAGAGAGAGAGAGAGAGAGAGAGAGAGAGAGAGAGAGAGAGAGAGAGAGAGAGAGAGAGAGAGAGAGAGAGAGAGAGAGAGAGAGAGAGAGAGAGAGAGAGAGAGAGAGAGAGAGAGAGAGAGAGAGAGAGAGAGAGAGAGAGAGAGAGAGAGAGAGAGAGAGAGAGAGAGAGAGAGAGAGAGAGAGAGAGAGAGAGAGAGAGAGAGAGAGAGATATAGGGAGTCTTTCCATGTTGATTCGTGGAGAGAAATGCAAGAGGTGTGTGTGTGTGTGTGTGTGTGTGTGTGTGTGTGTGTGTGTGTGTGTGTGTGTGTGTGTATGGGCGTGGGAACGGGCGTGTGTGGGAGTAGCGGCTGTGTTTGTCTGTCGGTCAGTCGATGAGTCAGGCGTTAGGAGAGTCACGCGACATATGCTTATCCTCCTCCTCCTCCTCCTCCTTCTTATGAGTCAGGAGGAAGAGGGAGGGAGGAAGACGGCAATTGTAGTCATACATTCATACATTAATTAATTAGAATGTCTACTTTTTTTCCCGGTACACACACACACACACACACACACACACACACACACACACAAACACACACACACACACACACACACACACAATAAAAAAGGTGTTTGATGTTACCCATTGATAGTGATGAAGGTGTTACTAATAGACGTGGAAGTGTCGATGATAGTAGTAGTAGTAGTAGTAGTAGTAGTAGTAGTAGTAGTTGTTGTAAAGGCAGTGGCAATGGAGGAGGTGGTGGTGATAGCGGGCGAGGGGCGTGGAAGTAGTAATAGTAGTAGGAGTAGTAGTAGTAGTAGTAGTAGTGAATGGTTCTGGGGGTAATAGTAGTAGTTTATCATCAGTGTGTTAGTGTTGGTAGTGGTCTTGATTGTGTTAGAGGCAGCGGCAGTGGAGGAGGTTGAGGTGATAGCGGCGGGGGGCGTGGCAGCAGTAAGTTAGGCCAGTTAAGACGCCAGTAACTTGAAACGAACTGCATTGTGGGGGACGCCGGCCAAGTTAGGTGAGGCGTAACTTAGCGACAGCCGAGAACAGACAGTAACTCTCGATTGGATGTAAGGGGAGGAAAGGATGGACGGACGGAAGGAAGGAAGGAAGGAAGGAAGGAAGGAAAGGATGGACGAACGGACGGAAGGAAGGAAGGAAGGAAGGGAGGAAGGGATGGACGGACAGATGGAAGGAAGGAAGGGAGGAAGGGAGGAAGGGAGGGAGGAAGGAAGGAAGGAAGGAAGGAAGGAAGAGACGGACGGACGGACGGAAGGAAGGAAGGTAGGAAGGAAGGAAGGAAAGAAGGAATGTTGGAATGAATGAATGAAGGAAGGAAGGAAGAAAAGAAGGGAAGAAGGAAGATAAAGAAAGGAAGGTAGGAGAAAACATAGGAATAAGAAAAGGAAGGAAGGAAGGAAGGAAGGACGGGAGAAAGGAATGGGAGAACGATGATAGAGGAAGGAAGGAAGGAAGGAAGAACATAGAGAATAGACTATCACGAATGAAGATTGAAACAAAGCCAGCATGGAAGGTTGACAGACATGGAAATACTAACAAGAGGAAAGCATAGAATGAAACAAGGAAAAAGGGAATGAAACGAACGAAATAAGCGAACAAACGAACGAATAAATAGATGACAACACGAAAAAAATGGGTGAGGAAAATTATGGGGATGAGGAAAAAAGCAAGACAAGAAGAGATTAAAATAAAAATGAGGGAAAATAAAAATAAAACAGGAGGAATAAAAGGAAGGGGAAGAGTCACACAAGGATAATGAGGTGAGAAATGAAAACATGAATAATAAAAAAAGAAGGATAAAAAGGAAAATAAAACAAGAGGAAAAGGAGGTGGTGGAGATCAGCACACAACAATAAGAGGATACCAGAAGAGGAGGAGGAGGAGGGGGAGGAGGATGGTGAATAAAAGTTGAAGGAAAATAAGGAAGAGTGTGAGCGTGTGAGGAAAGGAAAAACACACAGACAGACAGTTACCGTGTAAACATGAAAGATGGAAGAGAGGATGAGCACGAGAAGAAAGGAGGAGGAGGAGGAGGAGGAGAAGAAGAAGGAGAAGGAGAGCATAAGAATGAGGAAGCTGAAGAAAAATAAAGAAAAAGAAGAAGAAAAAAAAGAAGAAGAAGAAGGAGAAGAAAAAGAGAAGAAGAAAAAGAAGAAAGAGATAAACAAGTTAAACAAGACGACCGATATTTTTAGTCCTCGAGTTAGTTTGGAACTCATAACAAACTTGGAGTGATCGACGTTATTGGACTTATTGAGACACTTGAAAGCCTGCATGCGTCAAGTCTCCCTTCAGTCGCGTATTGTCGAGCGAAAACAGGTCAAGTTGAAGAAGGAGAAGGAGGAGGAGGAGGAGGAGGAGAGGGGAAGACTAACAAGGGGGAGGAAGAGGAGGAGGAGGAGAAAAGGAGGAGGAAAAGAAAGAGGGAGGGAAAAGGAAGTGAGGGGAAAACACGAATAGATGGGAACGATAGATGGGAGGAAGGAAACGGCAGGAGAAAAAGGAGGCAAGGAAAGGAAGAGAGGAGGGGAAGGAAGAATGGAAGGGAGGGAAAAAAAGACGGACTGGAGAGGAAGAGAAGAGTTTATAAGAATGTAAGAAAGGAGACAGACACCGGAAGGATGCGACACACACACACACACACACACACACACACACACACACACACACACACACGCGCAGGCACGCACACAAGCTAGACAGACCGCACATACCGCTTACGCACGAATACACAAACAAACTGACCTACACACACACACACTCTCTCTCTCTCTCTCTCTCTCTCTCTCTCTCTCTCTCTCTCCAAACAAACAATTAGTCAGCAGCGCCTTCAGTAACAGCTATACTCAACGAGGCTAGATTGTCGCTCACCGTCCTTCGCACAAACACAAGAGAGATTTAAAGCGGAGACGATGATGCAAGGAAACGAAGGTCAAGTCGAGTAAAGAAGATGAACTGTGATTAAAGATAAAAGCAGAAGTGTGGGAACTGCGAGTGTGTTTAATTGTACTACATGACTCTGTGTGTGTGTGTGTGTGTGTGTGTGTGTTACGAGAGAGAGAGAGAGAGAGAGAGAGAGAGAGAGAGAGAGAGAGAGAGAGAGAGAGAGAGAGAGAGAGAGAGAGAGAGAGAGAGAGAGAGAGAGAGAGAGAGAGAGAGAGAGACGGAGTAACATAAACACACAGAAAGACTGATTAAAACACATCCTGCACAAACAAACAAACAAAAGATAAAAACACCCCAAAGAAAAACAAGAAAAGAAACACACACACACTCGCACATACAACCCACAACCCTTCCATCCCCACACAAACAAACACACACACACCAACACGACCAGAACCCATGAATAACAAGTAGATGTCAGTACAGGTAAAAAAGAGATTAATGAGGCGGGGCGGCCACGGGCACAATCAGTCAAAATCTCGCACCTGGCGCCCCAAGAAGCCCTCCAGTCGCCTCACCTGAGCGGAGGGAACGTGCGTATCCATCGTGCCATCAGACAGACATAGGCAGGAGGCAGGCGGGTGTCCGTGAGGTGAAAGGGGAGAGGAGAGAGACATATGGAGGGAAAAGGGAGAAGATGGAGGAGGAGGAGGATGAAGCAATGGGTAGATAGGTAAGGAAGGAGGCATTCGTATGGTGAAAAGGGAGATTATAGAGACATATGGAGGAAAAAGGGAAAAGGAGGAGGAAGAGGACGAGGAGGATAATGCCATAGATAGAAAGGCAGGGAAGGAGATGATAAATGGGACAAAAAAAAGGGAGAGGAGAGACAGATATGACGGGGGAAGAAAAGAAGAATAGGAGAAGGAGAACTGTAATGATAAGGAACATACATAAAACGGGTAAACAGGGCGGTAGAGTAGAAGTAGAAGAGTAGAAGGAATATAGAATGAATCATGGAGGAGAGGTAAATTAAAATAGAGAATACAAAGCGAGAATAAAATTGCGTAGTGGTAAAGGAAGAATAAAAATGAGAGATACGAAAAACAAAACAAAAATAATATAAAAGAAAGTAAGACTGATACGAAAGCTGGGAAAGAAGGAAGAAGGTGGAAAGAGGAAAGAAAGCGAGATAAAAAAGAAAATAAGACCGATAGGCAAGGAGAGAGAGAGAGAGAGAGAGAGAGAGAGAGAGAGAGAGAGAGAGAGAGAGAGAGAGAGAGAGAGAGAGAGAGAGAGAGAGAGAGAGAGAGAGAGAGAGAGAGAGAGAGAGAGAGAGAGAGAGAGAGAGAGAGATGCTGTAAGGTAAGGAGCAATAAAAAGGCACGCAGGGAGGAAGATTACGGAGGAGGGAAGGCGAGTAAGGAGGGACAAGAAGGATGACAGGGATCGCGGGTATACTGAAAAGAGGAAGGGAAGATTGGGCTGTGAGGCTTGTTATTGAGACGAGGCAGGTGGGAGGGGCTTAAAGAGAAAATAGGAGATCCAGAGGTACGACGACGAGGAGGAGGAGGAGGAGGAGGAGGAGGAGGAGGAATGGTGAACAGAGGGTGGGTCGGGTGGCTGCCTAACACCTGCTCCTGAACAATTAGTCACCTGGTTATCACGGTTTGGCCAGGTGTGGATACCTAACCCCTAATTAGACGCCCTCCCCCTCTTCCTTCTCCTCCTCCTCTTTCTAGCTATTTTCTTTTTGACCTTGAACTATTTTTTCATCTTTTCCTCCTCCTTCGTGTGCTTGCTTCATGTTGTTTTGACCCTTCTAGCTATTTTTTCTCCTCCTCCTCCTCCTCCTCCTCCAGCTTTTCCTTATACCCCTTGAATCCTATTGTTTGCTTAAGTCCCTCCTACATACCTTCTCTCAATTACAAGGCTCACGTTCTCCTCTGCCTCCTTCAACTCCTCTTACTGCTCAGTCTCCTTCAACACACACACACACACACACACACACACACACACACACACACACACACGGGGGAGATGAAATTAAGGATGCTGTATACCGGAGATCAAGAGATATTCCCTTATAAGCCTAACTGGGAGATGGGATAAGTTTTTCTGGACTCACCCATTCTACTTTTTGTGTCTGTGTGTCTATCTGTCTGTCTGTCTTTCGGTCAGTCTGCCTCCCTGAAGTCCGTGTTGTTATCGTTCTTTTCCTACAATTTCAAAGGCTCTACATCGGCTCAGTTTCTGTGCTAAGGGTTAAAAAAAATAAGCCGACATTGTATCTGTTTTTTTTTTTCATTTATAAGAAGCTAAAAACCATGAACCGTCTCTTTTCTCCTCGCCATTCCTTCATTCTCCTCCTTCTTCCTCTCGTCTCTCTATCCTGTCTTTCTTTTGTTTCTTCGTCTCCTTTATTTTATTCTCCTTTTCTCCCCATTTCTCCATCGGTTTAAGTATTCGTTTTGGAGTCTTCTCTCTACTTCCCTTCTTCCCTGCTTCTTCCTTCCTGTCATTAATTCTGTTTCCTTTACAGTTTACAATTTTTTTCCTTGCTCAGTGTTACATACTTTTATCCTTTTCCTTTTCTCTCCACTCTTAGTTTCTATCATATGTTTAATACTCTCCTCTTTATTATCTTCTTTCTCATTTTTTCTTTCTTCAATGCTGCTCCCGAAGCTTCTCAATCAATTGCTTCCCAGTTATAATCTCTTAAGTCTTTTTTTTTCGATCTCTAAGCCTCATTTCCTTCCTCCTTCCTATCTCATGACACTCAAAATCTTCTCTTACCACCTTCGCTTTCCTCTCTTCCCTTATTCAGTAACCCCAAAGATCTTTCATACTCTTCCTCTTCCCTTCTATTCTACTGCCACCTCATGTCTCTTCTTCCTAAACCTCTCTTCCTTCCTTTCTCCTTCTTGCCTCCTCCTCCTCCTTCTCCTCCTCCGCCATCATCTCTTCTGCCATAATCGTCCTTTTCTCTCACCGCATTTATGATTCCTTTGTTCGCCTTTCTTTATCATAGGACATTATTTTGGTAAGACGTACGTGTATTTCTCCATTCACGGCTTCCACTCCTTCACCCTCCATTATACAAGTTATTTCATTCTCCCTTTGACTGCTTCCACTCTTTCGTCTCTCTCTCTCTCTCTCTCACCTCGGTCTCGACTCTCCGTTATTTATATGATAACTTCGCTCTCACACATTTTCCTCTTGTCCTTCCTCACTCCTCTTTCCACTCCCTTACTCTTCCTTCCTTCGTCCTCCATTCCATTTATTTAGTTACTCTTCTTCTCTCTCTCTCTCTCTCTCTCACTTTTCACTTCCTTTCTCAATATACGAGGCATTATTTTTGGACACACACACACACACACACACACACACACACACACACGTTCGCATCACATTCCAGCTTGTCTGTGTGTGTGTGTGTGTGTGTGTGTGTGTGTGTGTGTGTGTGAATAATAGTCGTATTCACATAATTAATGAGAAGGACAACAAACATCAACACCACAGAAAAATCACCCTTAAACAAACACACAGAGAAACAAACAAACCATTGTCAGTGTCAGCACCACCCTCATCACAACCACCATCACCACTACCACCACCATCATCATCACCACCACCACCACCATCATCATCACCACCACCACCACCACCACCACCATCACCACCACTAGTCAAAGAAACAAACAGTGATACTAAGCAAACGATGACACATGCATACACCACACTCATACATACATACATACATACACACATACATACGGACACAAACAATGGTCACCAGACGAGAGGAAGGAAGAAAAATAAACAAATAGAGAAAAGA
>NC_066543.1:3053512-3073512 GCF_024679095.1 Eriocheir sinensis
TATATTTTAACTCAACAAAACGGTCACACTTAAGCCTTTGTTAGATTTATAGTCGTTACTTTGCTGTGTGTGTGTGTGTATGTGTGTGTGTGTGTGTGTGTGTGTGTGTGTGTGTGTGTGTGTGTGTGTGTGTGTGTGTGTGTGTGTGTGTGTTACTTCATTCAATTAGTCCACCTGTCATACTTTTCACGTTTCTCCTTCTAGTACTCAGCCACCTCGATTCCCTCTCACCTCTCTCTCTCTCTCACCATCCTTCGCACCTGCCCCGCTTCTCACCTTGCGCGGGCTCATTAAACCCTCAAATATGCGCACCTGCAGTCATTAACGAAGTCATTAAAAGTAAGGGCAAGCACGCGAATAACCTCACTTTTTTTTCCGCTGCCATTTCACTAATTCGGTACAACTGCTGTCCTCGCGCTCGTGTTGCGAATTTCCCGGAATGTTCGCTCGAAAAGAAAAAAAACAATAGCGTGTAATTCGATGTGAGAATTGACGGACAGAGACTAAAAAAACAGTTAATTAAGAGGTAATGGGAATAAATATAAGTGTAATAGTAATGTTTATGACTGTGAATGTGTTTTAGTATTTAGGTCAGTCAGCTCTTTTCATTCGGGGTTTTTTTTGGGGGGGTGGGGGGCGAATGGGAGGGGGGGGAGGGTGTGTGTGTGTGTGTGTGTGTTTGTCACTTTTGTATGAAGCGTTGAAAAAAAAATATACATCCCCCGGCAGCCTGTTTCTTTATTTACTTTAGTCTGCGTTTGTCTGTTTTTATTTTATTTTATTTTATTTTATTTCAGAACGTCACTTGGTGTATGTGTTTCTCTCTTCGTTATATTTTCCTTTCCTACTTATCTGTCTACCTATCTATCTATCTATCTATCTATCTATTTATCTATCTATCTGTATATAACTATCTATCTTTCTCTCTACACTTTTCTTCAACCTACGAGCTCATTTTCATTCACACCTGTAAAAAACGTCAAGCAATTCCGATCCAGTTACAGTGACCAAAATAACCTGGAATCACGTGGACACATTACTAACATTCTCCAGCAAGCCGGGCGCGTGGGGAGGGAAGGGAGGGACGCCGCGTGGGTTTTCTTAATGCAAATAATCATGCGAATGCCACTAAACTTAAAGAGGTAAAGCAGCAAGGGGACGCGCGTGGCATTTCTCGTAATGAATCAAACTTAACGTGCTTTCTTGTCGCCCCGAGACCTTAAAACACGGGGGAGTGAATCATGGTAATTAGCCTGACACCTTCCTGGCACGCAAGAATGTAAATTAATATAAAGTGATGACCTACTAACTGTCACAAACAAAGAACAGAGAATTCAGATAGCAATGATGGAGTTAGAAAACGAGTACAAGCTTCGACGTAGTTATATACCATTTTCTTCAATCTATTAGCTTGACATTTAAATGGCACGCAGAATGCAAATTAACACGGATAGTGGTGACCTGCTACTACTCAGAAACAAAGAAAGATGAATTTAAATAGAACAGACAGAAGAAACAAAAAATAAACACACAAAAACAGAGAAACATTATTAACAAAACAAAGCCGAATTAAAATAGAGAAGAAACAGAGTTAGGATACGAATACAAGCTTCCGGCCTGAATATACTATCAAACACGTTTTAATAGTATACATTACTGGAAAAGTGACCAATAGACTGCTTGCTGCTCCCACAAATACATAAGAAAATAATGACTGTCGTAGAAAAGGAAAGCAAATTCAGTTCTAAAGATGCTGTGACTCTACCCTCGAATTTACCTGCCACTCTAATTACCCAACTCTCTACCTGGCACCATTCCAACCTACCTTTCAACCTGCACGATTAAATACACACATACGCATATACTCAGATTCATACTTATTCAGTTTTCTTACTGCCATGATATATATACAGGGCATTAAATAGCAGTGTAAAATGCAATAAAATAGAGACATGAGAGATGGCGGCATCGAAATATTTGCGTAAGAGAAAAGAACTCGGCGTGCGTGCTGGAAATAAATCTTCAGTTTTTCTTTCGGAACACACAACAATACCTTCAGCAAAATTATTACGAGTGAGAAATAAGGCGAAAATATCAAACACGTAGACAAAACCTAATTAGAATCCGCATGTGTAATGTGGAAAAAGGGAGAGAGAGAGAGAGAGAAGAGAGAGAGAGAGAGAGAGAGAGAGAGAGAGAGAGAGAGAGAGAGAGAGAGAGAGAGAGAGAGAGAGAGAGAGAGAGAGAGAGAGAGAGAGAGAGAGAGAGCATTAACAAAACGAGGAAAAAAAAAAGCAACTAGCAAAAACACCTCAACAAAAAGTTATTAGGCAGCAATAACATTTAGAGCGACACATCACGATCGCCATTACTACAAAAAACAACAACAACACCAAAATAACCAGAGGCAGAACAGTAAGCTCCAAGCCACAAACATACAAATAACAATAATAAAACGACATAAATAAACATATACTTACCCACAATAACCTAACCAAGCGTTTCCCCGGTGACGTGAACGGCTCTGACAACCACGTAGACTTCTAAGGATGGTATTGTCACATGCTTCCACCTTTCACGTTGACTATTTACAAAGGCCAAAAAGGAGATCAGTCGGGTCCTCATGAATGTTTTTCTGGGTTCATTATACAGAAGAAGGGTCAAACTACCACCAGGGTCATAAAACTACCCCTGGAAATCCCCACAACTCTCAGGAAAGCCTTGTCAAATGTGTGTACTTGGGAGACGAAATGTTTTAAAATACGACCCTTAGCCCTCAACGTTATCAGGAGGTTCATGATACAGAAGGTTCATGAAGGGTCAAACTACCACCAGGGTCATAAAACTACCCCTGGAAATGCCCACAACTCCCACGAAAGCCTTGTCAAATGTGTGTACTTGGGCGACGAAATGTTTTAAAATACGACCCTTAGCCCTCAACGTTATCAGGAGGTTAACGCCGAGGATATGTGTTATGCATGGGTCGGGAGGCGGTGTGAGAACTATTACGTCCAACAGGTTTGCATGAAATGGGTTATGATTGCTATTTCCCATCAAAGTGTATCAAGACACCACTCCACCCGAAATTGACCTCTCTTTTGGTTACTCTTTACTTTTATCTTTTATGGGAGCGGCGAGTCGCGGGACTTTTTTTTTTGTACCCTTTTTGTTGTCCTTAAGCCGTGTCCTCTGATGTAAAAAAAAAGTAATGGGAGAATATGACAGGCAAGCAAATTTATATATAAGAAAAGGGAAGGTATTGGCAGAGAAATATGTTTATCCCCTCCATGTCTTGAGTCACGATAATAATTAGGAAAGCATCCCTCCCCCATTTCCAATTAATTAAATATACTTTTCATAAGCAAATCATGTATTTCTTCTACCTAATTTTTTTGTAAACAGGGATATAATAAACATGGACGTATAAGCTTAACAATAAGACATGGAACAACGACACAGTGTCCTACACATCACTGTCTTACAACGTTATATCTTGCAACATGCTTTCCGAGTCCTGGTCTTGGTGACATGTCCAGACACATAAAGCGCCAGAGAGACAGACAGACAAGAACAGACGTGACTCAAGGGGATTAGGAGTAGGGTTGGCTGACGTGGCGGCGGCGACGGCGGCGGTGGGAGGCCGTCATGGTGGGGGCGAAACACGTGTCCTCTTACATGGAAGGTGTCCAATTACCTGACCGAGGTACGGGGCGTGAAGGTGTGCGTGGGAGAGCTCCGTCCTCTTCCAGGTAGTGGCGGGGTGTGCGTGTCCGTGCGTGCGTGAGTGCGTGTGTGGGTGTGTTGAGGCGGATGGCGAGGAGGAGCTATAAGTCTGCGTGGGGTTACGTGGGTGTGGGTGTGGGTGGTATGTGTGAGGAAGAGAGGTGTGTGTCATCGTGTTCTATGTTCTGTGTGTGTGTGTGTGTGTGTGTGTGTGTGTGTGTGTGTGTGTGTGTGTGTGTGTGTGTGTGTTCCATAAAAAAAATATAAAAACGTGCAAGGAATGTTGGAAGATTTATGTCCTTGAGAAAGAAATGAATGGCGAAGAAGAATGGGAAAAATACTGCAAGAACAAAGGAGAAGGGAAAGAGAGATGACGAGAATAAAACAAAGGAGTAAAATCAAGTCTTTAGGTGCAAGAGGAGGAGAGGGAAGAAAAGGAGGAGGAGGAGGAGAGGAAAGTAAAGGAGGAGTAAGAAAAGGAAGAGGAAACGTAGGATTAAATATGAAGATGATAAAAATAAATGTAACAAGTAAGAAAAAGTTGGAATGAAGCAAAACAGTTAAGCACAAACACCAAGGAAAAACGCGGAAAGACGAGACACGAAAAAGAAAATAGAATGTGATACAAAGAGACACACACACACACACACACACACACACACACACACACACACACACACACACACACACACACACACACACACACACACACACACACACACACACACACACACACACACACACACACACACATTTTTTTTGCACGCCACTTAGCTAGGGCTCCGTTGCAGAAGAGAGAGAGAGAGAGAGAGAGAGAGAGAGAGAGAGAGAGAGAGAGAGAGAGAGAGAGTAGCGTTGCATTATGCGACGCGAAGACAATGACAACGGAATATTACATTACGGAACAGAAAGAAGAAAGGAAGAGAAAGAAAGAGGAAGAGAATGGCGAGAAGGAGGAGGGGGAGGACAACGAGGACGAAGACAAGGAGGAAAAAAAGTGACATGATATTAACTGCCAAAAAAAAAAAGATAAAGGTGACACTAAACAAATAAATAAACAAGTAAACAGATAAACAAATAAATCCAAACGGCATAAACAAAACAGTAAACAAGACAAAGAGAAAAATACCCCATCAACAAACACGAGAATGAAAACAAAAACTCAAAATGTGGAGGAAAGCTGAATAAAAAATGAGGAAAGAATATCACACATTTTCCCCTCAAACACGTAAAAGCAGGGACATAAACAAACAACTGCATTTTGCCCTGACGGTGTGGAGGAAGTGAGGGGAGGGAGAGAGGGATGGGGAGAGAGGGAGAGGGGGAGGAGATAGGAAGGGAAAGAGGCCAAAGGGGAGAGCGATGAGGAATATATAAGATAAGGAGAAAAGGAAGAGTAAAAAAAGGTAAGGAAGAGAGAGGTAAGGAAGGAACAGGGTGAGGTAGAGGAGGTGAGGACAGGAGGTGAGGGAGAGGGATAGAAGGGAAGGGAAGAAAGAGAAAGAATTGGATGTGAAAATGGTGATTGTTTTAAGGTATATATTAAAAGGTGTTGCAAGGAAAGAGTGTAGGAAGTAGGGCAGGTATGTGGCTCACGAAGAACATTTACTTAATGAAACAGGTGTACACGAAGAGGAAGAGGAGGAATGGAGGGAGCAGAGGAAAGGGGAAGGGGAAGGGAAGGGGATACGAGGTCATTGTCCCCAACTTTTTAAACTAGTCGAGAGAGAGAGAGAGAGAGAGAGAGAGAGAGAGAGAGAGAGAGAGAATTACATTAGCCAGACTAATGTTCAAAAAGGATTGTAGGAGGATTTTCCAAAGTTCACGTAATTAGTGAAACAAAATTCGGAAAAAGTAACCAACTCCCAAAAAGAGAAAAGAATATGATTTCTAATACTGTTAAATTAATAGAAGTTACTGTGGGGATGTAACCTGAATATCTGATGCAAAAACTCTCTCTCTCGCAGCTATCCATTCAATATATGCTTATCCATCCTGCGAACTGCATAATTAAAATAACATCGTAGCACAAACAAAAAAATCATAATTAACAACGGGAATGCAACTCAAATGCACCCAGTATTATCATTATCATCGTTATTATTATCAATATTATCCAAATCTTTCAAGGTCAGCTCCGACCCGGTTTATTTTCTTCGTCATCCTCGTCCCCGCGGAGAAACACAACCACGGCGTCATTCAATTACCTCGGGATAGAATATATAACGGAAGGTTCGCAGAGACCAAATGCATATCTGAGGGGCAGCATAGACAAAATAATTTGGTGTGGTCTGCTCTCCCTTTGCCTTTTCCCTGGATCCACTCTCTCCACTGCTTTAAATTATTCACCCTCATTCCCTTCCCCTCCTTCGTTCTCCTCTTTCCTTAACCCCTTTCCCTTCCTTCCCTAACCAACTTCCCTTATTTTTAATCCCCTTCCCGTCCTACAGAAACCTCTTCCATTCCTTTCCTAGGCCCATTCTTCTTCTTCTTCCTTAACCTTTTTGCCTTCTCTTACCTTACCTTTCCTTAACTCTATCCCGTATTTTACTAGCCCTCTTCCCCTTTCCTTCTTCCCTGAATCCGTTATCCTTCTATCGTATCCTCCTTCCAAGCCTTTTCCTTTTTTAACCCTCTTCCCTTCCCTTCCTTACCCCTTCCCCGTCCTTCACAACCCCCTTTCCCCTCTATCTCCTCACACCACCCCTAGCCTCCTTCGCCTCGCCTTCCCTTACCCTCCTTTCCCCTCCATTATCCTTCTATCGTATCCTCCTTCCACGCCTTTTCCTTTTTTAACCCTCTTCCCTTCCCTTCCTTTCCCCTTCCCCGTCCTTCACTACCCCTTTCCCCTCTATCTCCTCACTCCTTCACCCCTTGCCTCCCTCGCCTCGCCTTCCCTAACCCTCCTTCCTCCTCCTCCTCCTCGCCCTCCACTAGTCTTAAAGCTGAATCCCGCTGTCTATCGCAACTCTCCACGTTCACCTCGTCACCAGCATCCACCAGGGAGCGACGCTGACACCTCTTGGCACCTGGCGTCGTAGTGTCACTGGTGCCTTGTGTTCTTTGGCGTCTCCGCGTCGGCCTCTCGCTGGGCTCAACAAGTGTGCGGTCTGAATGAGGGCGGATACAAGGCACCTCTCCCTCCCCGTCCCATTCATCCGTCCTGCAGTCTCTCGGGTATCAGATTCTGCGGCGGAGTTGTTATCGATCTGGTTTATGTGTGACCCGCGCCTGTGTATCCATCATAATCATAATCATCATAATCATCATCCGCATCATCAACAAATTATTATTATTTCGCCACCTTCATCAACAAACCGCCTGTCATTATTTTTCTACTTCTCAGGAAATCAGAAAAAGACCTTGTCACCATCTCATTCGGCTCAAGATTTAGGCAGAAATGAAAAGGCCAATTCTAGAACACACTAACCTTGAATGACGAAGGCAGCTTTACAAAAATGGGCGTCACATGATAAATAAAAGATGTAGACAAAAACCTGGAAATTGATGAAAGTGACTTAGGCAATTATTTTGTGAGGATGACGATTTTTATTGCTGAAATAACGAGCAACGGCAGAAATAATTGGGACTAAGACTAATCAAACGGCGGAGTTATTATTAGAGGCAGGAATTACCATCAGCGGACCACGAATCATCACCAGCAGTCACCATTACCAATAGAATCTCCATCATGATCGTCATCACCAATAGAATCATCAGCGCACAATGATTCATCACCATTAACGAGATTCATCAATACAACCAATAGAATCACCATCACCAACACAATTATCAACAGCAACAGAATCATCACCACCAACATAATCATCACCAACAGAAACACCACTGCCAACAGAACCATCACCCTCAACAGACACCCTTAGAATCATCATCCACAACGGAATCATCATCATTGCCAACAGAATCACCATCACCACCAACAGAATAATCACCATCACCAACAGAATCACCATCACCACCAACAGAATCATCACCATCTCCAACAGAATCACCATCACCACCAACAGAATCACCACCATCACCAACAGAATCACCATCACCACCAACAGAATCATCACCATCACCAACAGAATCACCATCACCACCAACAGAATCATCATCATCACCAACAGAATCACCATCACCACCAACAGAATCATCACCATCTCCAACAGAATCACCATCACCACCAACAGAATCATCACCATCTCCAACAGAATCACCATCACCACCAACAGAATCATCATCATCACCAACAGAATGGCCATCACCAACAAAATCAATACCAACAGCATCAACACCAACAGACTAATCATGGCATCAACAAGACTTTGCTCAGCCTCAGCGTCTCCATCCTAACCATCATCTCCAGCGGCAGCAAAATCAACACCACCAAAATCATCATGACGGAGGCAAGCCCAAACACCCAGAGCCTGAGTGCCGGCGCTGTGTGTTCCAGGCAAGGCTCCGGCAGGTGCAGGGTCTGGTGGGGCTGGGGTTGGCGTGTCTGCAGCAGCGCGACGCCATTCACCACTGGAAATCTGTTTCAGTCCCTAGCATATGCAGGCAACAGCTGACTCGCAGAGAGGGAAAAGATTCACTTCACAAAAACCTTCAAGCAGACGCTCCGAGGACAGGGAGGAGGGGCGCGCCGAGCAGACGAGGCCGTGACACAAGAGGCGGCAAAATTTTTCACTCGGGATTTCGAGCGATTTGGCCGAAATTGGTCTTTCCCTTTACTGAGCGTTTTGTTATCTCTCGTTCCATGTTATGTCTAGTTTTAAGTGTTTCGAATGAAGTCCTTCTTTATTTGTCTTTTAGTTAATTTGGATACTTGAACTCCTAATGTTACGATATTTACAACTGCAGACTAGGCATTTCTTTTATGGAGTTTTAATCCTATTTGTGTGTGTGTGTGTGTGTGTGTGTGTGTGTGTGTGTGTGTGTGTGTGTGTGTGTGTGTGTGTGTGTGTGTGTGTGTGTGTGTGTGTGTGTGTGTGTGTGTGTGTGTGTGTGTGTGTGTGTGTGTGTGTGTGTGTGTGTGAGAGACTGTGTGTGTGTGTGTGTGTGTGTGTGTGTGCGTGGTTTGATTTTATTTAGTATAGAGAATAATACAAAAATTGTGTTGTCCTTTCCCCAGATCTACCTTTATTCACCGGAGTTGTGTGTGTAGGTGTGTGCGTGGGTATGGATGTGCATATGTGTGTGTGTGGGTGGGGTAGGTGGGTAGATGGGTATCGGTGTGTGCTTTTGTGTGTGATGGGTGCATTGCTTGTGTGGGTGTGGGAATGGGCTGCCGGTACCTGACTACGGCTGTGTGGGTGGGTGGGTGCTGTGTGTGCCTGAACTGTGTCTGTTTGTATGCCTGTCTTTGCTTGTGTGGGTCGGTTTGTAGGTGCTGTGTACCTGAATTGTGTTAGTCTGCACCTATTTGCGCCTGTGTGGGTGTGTGGGAGGGTGCCGTGTACCTGAATTGTGTTAGTCTGCACCTATCTGCGCCTGTGTGGGTGTGTGGGAGGGTGCCGTGTACCTGAATTGTGTTAGTCTGCACCTATCTGCGCCTGTGTGGGTGTGTGGGAGGGTGCTGTGCGCCTGAAATTCCCATCCCGGTGGTCTTGCTCCCTCGCGTGTTTCAGCCGAGAAAACTTTCCAGCCAGCAGCAGCTCGGGGATGATTTACATATTCATTTCGAGAAACACCAATTTCACGGCGGGAAAGACACGGGTAATGCCGCCACGCCAAGGAAAATGACATCCATCGCCTCTGTGTTGGGGCAAGACGAACGCCATTACGCCATAACACACCGCCAGCCAGGGTACTTGCGGTAAAATATGATATTTATGGTTTGGTAGACGGCTGCAGGACACGAAGGATGATCGTTATGAAGCGTGAGTTATTGTGTCCTCTTATCCTCCCTTCGTCTTCACCATGTGTCTTACTCACTCTCCCCTATATCTCCTTGTTATATTTTTTTCTGTTTCGCGTTCCCATCTGCACCGCGGAATTAAATCATGAATGAATATAGAATCTCCCTCTCTCCATCTGCGTGTCTCTCTCTCTCTCTCTCTCTCTCTCACATATTTAGAATGAAATCTGTATACTAATATGAACTCGTTATGCACTTAGCAACAAAAATGTATAATGAACAGCATGACACGACTTCAACACGCTAACGTAAACACATTATCATTATTATCATTACTCTTATTGTTATTATTAATATTATCATTAGTATTGTTGATATTATTATTATCATCAGAGCGAGTGTGTCGAGATCAGTTCTGCTCCGGGTTACTCTCTCTCTCTCTCTCTCTCTCTCTCTCTCTCTCTCTCTGTGTGTGTGTGTGTGTGTGTGTGTGTGTGTGTCATCATCAGTCCAGCGGAATGACAGAGGCTCAACATTACACAATTACATCGGAATAAAATGACAAAAAAGAATTACACTCAAAAAGGAAATACGAAAATCACGCCACTTTTGTCCTGAATAAAATAGAATAATGACAACACAAGGCAACCACAATCACGTGTCACTAATGCCAGACGGTGTTGTATATTGCTTCGAACAGGGACAATGGGGGTAGGGGTCTTATGTTTAATTCGTCTCAACACAAAGCAAAATAAAAGGAATTCGTGGACGCGCATTGCTATACATTTCATACATTTCTTTATCTTCTCTTTTAGCAACAGAGGAATTATAATGGATTAACTTGGGATAACAGGGTGAGAGAGGGGGAGGGGGGAGGGGTGTAATGGCTCCTTCCCTCGCCTCCCCCCCCTCTCTCCACATTGGCTCCTGGAACTGGAACTGGACAGAGAATGAAATGATAAGAAAGAGGCAAACATATGAGGAAAGGACGATAGATACGGTAAAAAAAAAAAATACATCATAATATAAACAAGTGGAAGCATAATACAACAAACAATGAATAAAATAAAGGTCACATTCTTCCAACCAGAAAATAATATGAGCACAACGTATGCGGACTGACTACCAAAAAACAACACTACTATAAATACAGGAGACAAAATATTACTTAGAATATTATATAACTGGAAATAATAACAATAACCGAGATTGAATGCGACAGAAAATTAATAAAACAAAGAATGATGACACACACACACACACACACACACACACACACACACACACACACACACACACACACACACACACACACACACACACACACACACACACATAAGATAAAATAAGAATGAATAAAGTAAAAATTAAAGTGATATAAAGGAGAAAATGAGAAAGCAAATCCTTCCACCAGTCCGCGTTAGCACCCAGGAAATATCACACACACACACACACACACACACACACACACACACACACACACACACACACACACACACACACACACACACACACACACACACACACACACACACATTCCTGAGTCTACCCAGAAGATGAATTTTCCGGAAGAAGTGAAATAATAAAAGAGACAAAAAAGGTCATATGTCGCATCCGTGATTATTTTTCTGTTACTACACGGAACTCGTCTCTCACTCTCTCTCTCTCTCTCTCTCTCTCTCGTCGAATATCCACCCTTTCGACAACACGCCATAAGGTTTACAAAGACACGTGTTATCGATATTTCATCTCTTCCTAATACATTCTCCCGTCCTCCTCCTCCTCCTCCTCCTCCTCCTCCTCTTTTGCTTCCTTCTTCCCGTCTTCCTACTCCTCTTCCTTTTTCTCCTCCTTCTCCTCCTCTCCATCCTCTTACCTAACCATCCAACCTTTCTTTCCCTCCTTCGTTTCCTGTCTCCCGTCCTCCTTCCCTCTTTCGCTTCCTTCACCTGTCCTTCTCCAAGAGATTTTGCGACTCAAGGCTTAGGCGGAGGAAGGGGGTGGGGGAAGTGGGGGGGGGGAGGGAACGAGAGGGGAAAGTACGGGAAGAGAATGGTTTAGGGGGAGGAGGGATGCATGAACGAAGGAAGGGAAAGGCAAAGGAAGGAAAGCAGAAGGGAGGCAGAGAGAGGAAGGAAGGGAAGGAAAGGATGTGGGTGATTGAGAGGAGAGGAACGTAGGAAGGGAGAAAGGGGAAGAAGGAAGGAAAATAGGAGAGAGGGAATCAGATAAAGGGGGAGGATATCAGGTCCAGGTGCAACGTTTCCTGCTCTCATTTCGTTTATATGTATGGTTGTATGTATGATGTTTTACTTCATATACATATTTTTATTCCCATATTTTTTTTTCCATCATCTAAATATTTACCTTTTTATTTTCTACTTTTCCCTAATCCTCCTCCTCCTCCTCCTAATCCGCACACTCCTCCTCCTCCTTCCCCTCCTCCTCCTCCTTTTTCCAAAACTTATATCATCTTCCTCCTCTCCGTCCTATTCCTCCCTTTATCACTCTCAGCTTTTCCATTTTCTTCTCTCTTTTCCTTCTCCTCCTCTATCTCCTCCTTCGTCTCCTCCTTGCCTTCTTTCATGCAGAACTGATAGGAAAGTGAATATTGTGGTAGAAAGATGTGTGTGTGTGTGTGTGTGTGTGTGTGTGTGTGTGTGTGTGTGTGTGTGTGTGTGTGTGTGTGTGTGTGTGTGTGTGTGTGTGTGTGTGTGTGTGTGTGTGTGTGAACGTTTAATTTTCATAGACAATTGCCGCTTAAGTTTAATAATCCATCAGTGACCTCAATTTTTTATCACCTTTTTTTCTTTTTTTTTCCTTCTCATTCTCTACCCGTGACGCCTAATTGCGATATAACTGAACCGTTTACTTTATTTTATTCGGTCTCACATGTTACGTCTCTTGTCGCGTTATTAATTCATTATATACTTTCAATGAAACAAAGAGACATGAGAAGGTCACCTAGAATTAATAAAGTGACTCCTGTTTTATGGGGAAGCTTAAAATTAACAGTGGATAAAAGAGAGAGAGAGAGAGAGAGAGAGAGAGAGAGAGAGAGAGAGAGAGAGAGAGAGAGAGAGAGAGAGAGAGAGAGAGAGAGAGAGAGAGAGAGAGAGAGAGAGAGAGAGAGAGAGAGAGAGAGAGAGAGAGAGAGAGAGAGAGAGAGAGAGAGAGAGAGAGAGAGAGAGAGAGAGAGAGAGAGAGAGATAAAAGAAAAATCATGAAAAAGCGAGACAGCTGGACACTCCGAGACGGTCAGAAACAAAGAGAAAATATAAACTCACACAAAAATAATGCTTGAAAAATGGAGAGCACGAAGGGAACTATGGAGCTGGAAATTATTAAAAAAAGTATGCATGTGACAACTACTTTTTTCCATACTATCTTTTTCTAACACTTCTTTCTGTGTGATTGACTAATACTTTTCCTTCTTTTTCCAGGTAAGTGTCTTTTGGCGGCAACAACTCCTGATGATGATGATGAGCAGCAATTATGAGATGAATAAAGTAAGTGAAAAAGAAAAAGCAGGAGAACTAACACACGCACACACGCACACTAAGAGAAAACAAAAAACGCAGTCACTCTTCACCCCTTGAGCGCAATGCAAAACACTCATCAAGGTAAATGTTTATATTCGGGCAACACGATTTCTTTTCCTTAATCCACATTTTACACGCCAAAAAAATCGTGACTTTATTACATTAACCTCCAAATCCACTTAAAACACTGCCCAAAAACATGCAAAGGGAGGAAACACGAGAGTAAAAACGAAAGTGACAATGAAATGGAAAGGAGAGACATACGGTGTGGCCCTTTAACCTATCACGGCAGGGCTAAAGACGAACACACATGCTTACATTCATTATTTTCCTGCTACTGTCCTCTTGGCGGTCCAATCTTCTGAGTATCACCGCGGGGCAGCTTACGTGACGAGCCATTACCTGCTGGACACGGGAGTACAAGGCGGGAAGTAATCAGAGAGATGTGTAGAGCTTAACTTTTTCTTTGCCTTTTCTCGTCTTTTTTCTCTCTTATTTGTACTTCCACCTCTTTTCTTTATCTGTGTAAGTGTGTTCTCCGTCTACCCGCTTGTGTTTTTATTTGTTTATTTTATGTTTGTTTGTGTGTACGTTTGTCTCTCTGTCTGTCTATTGTATCTGTCTGTCTATCTGTCTGTCTGTCTATTTGTCTACCCCCGTCTCCTGCCACGTAATTATTCCTTCCACAAGAATCAGACCCCAGGTTTTACCCCTCAATGATCCAGTGATGACGTGTCTTACCGCAAACAGGTAACAGTAATTCCCAGAGTGCCTTGTTCTCGTCGCTTTCACTTTCGTTTCATTGAAGAAATTGGTTCACATGAATGAAAAGACGTGAAGGAATTTGGCCTTAATGCGGATAAGCAGGAACTCGTGTTATTACGACGAAACAGATAGAAAAAGTGGAGTGTAGCAGTTTAGTCTGTTGTTTTACTTAGAAGAACTGGGTGCCTTGCCAAACGTACTACTTCCGTGTGTGTGTGTGTGTGTGTGTGTGTGTGTGTGTGTGTGTGTGTGTGTGTGTGTGTGTGTGTGTGTGTGTGTGATTCATTTTGCAGGAATTACGGCCGTTATATTACAGTAAAATGCTTGAATTAATTAATATAATTTCGTTAAACTAAACACGCCGGTGATATAATGTACATTTCGTATTTATTGTAAGTCACATTTTCTCGTTAATTATATATCTCTCTCTCTCTAACACACACACACACACACACGCAGACACAGACACGGACAGACACAGACACACACACACACACACACACACACACACACACACACACACACACACACACACACACACACACACACACACACACACATTTCTGACAAACACACTCAAAAACCGTCAACTCACCGCAATATGAAAGACACCACATCCAATTCCCATCGTCTTCCTGCTGCATGAAGAAAAAGAACAAGAATAAAACAGCACAATGAACTTCAGAAACACACGAGCAGAAACACATTCAGGTAGACACACAGACGACCGCGTGGAACGAACTATTAGGCGCATTCATCAAGACATGTAATGAGGGTCGGCGGCAGGTGAGCAGGTGAGACACAGGTGAAGATGAGCGGGTAATGATTGAGGTGTGTGACAGGTGGTGTTTACGCGCGGTGATGGTGATAAGAGGAAACATATATGGAAAAGGTAGACTAATATAAATGATTGAGAGGAGAGACAGTGTGGGAGGCGGAGGAGGAGAATGGCGACGAAAAACACACACACACACACACACACACACACACACACACACACACACACACACACACACACACACACACACACACTTACACGCACACACACACATATCACCTGAAAACTTATATTAAATTCCAAGCTGTATGGTTTTTTTTCTACCTCGGCTTTTCCGCGAGACTCAAGGCCGTGACAGTAATTTAAAACGACAAATTGCCAACAACAGCGAGGGTTAGAACACACACACACACACACACACACACACACACACACACACACACACACACACACACAATACTACACAACTACTCCCTTCCCCGAATCTTAATATAATTCAACACTGATGTATTATATTTTACACACACACACACCAAAAAAAAAAAGTAAATAAATAAATAAATAAAGGAGGCAAACTACAACCTTCCTGAATCTTAATTTAAAGCAACTCCAATGTTGTTGTTTTTTTGACAGTAAAAAGAAGCAGTTCAAGGGCAAACAATTAATAAGAGAGCCAGACATAGTTAAAAAACGGATTGATATAAAAAGCCCACTTGTTTACTCTTGGCAATATCCAGAGGAGCGGAGTTTCGTCAGGATAACAAGCAGGCAGAATTTTCCGTATAAAACTCTGAACAGGTAAAGGGATGAAAAGAACGCCACTGAATACATACATTTATCTCGTTGGTGAAATATCAGTGAACGTTATGCGGAATGGGGCAAGAGGATACAAAATATAACAAGAAAAGAAACATGAAAGAGGAGGTAGGAAAAGGGAAGAAAGAAAAAAAGAAAAGCAGAAAGTGAAGGAGGAGAGGTAAGGAAACGAGTAAATGGAGAAGGAGAAGCAGGAAGAGGAGGAGAAGGAGGAGGAGGAGGAGTAATAGGAGAAAAAGGAAAAGAGGAGATAAAAGAGGATAAAGAGGAGTATATAGACAACTAAGTGAAGGAGGAAGAAGAGGACAAGGAGGAAGAGAACGAATGAGAGAAGGAAGAGGAGGAGGAGAAGCAGGAGGAGGAGGAGGAGGAGGAAGAGTAAAAGGAGAAAGAGGAAAGGAGATAAATGAGGATAACGAGGAGTATATAGACAACTAAGTGAAGAAGGAAGAAGAGGAGACGAAGGAATAATACGAATGAGAGAAGGAAGAGAAGGAGAAGAAGGAAGCGTACGAATGTGAGAAGGAAGAGGAGGAGGAGAAGAAGGAAGAGTACGAATGAGAGAAGAAGATGGAGGAGGAGGAGGAGGAGGAGAAAGGCAAGAGCTTCAGAGTAAATATATTGAGAATCCTTTGAATATTAATTTTGATATTCCCTCCAGACCTCCAGTAGTTTGTTAGTTTGTTTGCTTCTCTCATAACTCCTATTTGTTTGATCACTTTTCACCAATATATTTCATGTGTTTGTTTATCCACTCAGTTGGCCTTCACGACATTTAAACTTTTGACTTACTAAATGAAAAAATACAGAAAAAATAGTGTAATGAATATCGAGTCAAATAGATAGTGAGATAGAGAAATAGAGATAGAGAAAGGTAAAAGGATAGTGCATCATGTTTAATATTAAAAAAAAAACAATTATCCTGCAAAGAAATTATAATGATCAGATTACAGGAATAATAATATGTATTGGAAGAAAAACTGCAGTGGGAGTAAGAGCAACAATAATAGTAGTAGTAGTAGTAGTAGTAGTAGTAGTTAGTAATTCTTCTACATAACCTACGACGACGTATAATCCATGCCGTGACAGGTAAGAAAAATACAACACTACTTCCGATAAATGTTATGAACGTAAGTGTTTATGCTGTTGCTGTTGTAGTATTTATTGTTATTGCTACTTAACTGTTATAATAAGTATTGTTTTTGTTACCTCCACTACTGTTATTGTTACTGGGGAGTCCTCGGGGTAAGGGTAAGGGCATGGGTGCGGGGAATGGCGCATGCTTGTTTTATCGTGTGCTTACGAATATAAAAGTTAGGCGAGACAGGAAACAAAACAACAGTAATCACCGACAACAATATTATTCCTCACCACCTCGAGAAAAGTTATACACGCGAACAAATATTTTCCGCTAATGGCCTCAACTTCCGACAAATGCTACGTGTTGGAGGGAATTAGGCGAAGCAGAGAGGAGAAGGAGAGAGCGGGGGTGGTGGAGAGGGTGTGAGATAGGCTTAGGGTTGGGAGAGGCGGCGGTAATGGGTACAATAAAGCAGCAAGTAAGTATAGCAGGGAATTAGGAGAAGGGAGGAGGAGATAGATGGAGAGAAGGTGTTAGCTGGGTTTATGAAAGAGAAAGGAAGAAGGAATAGCATAGATTAAACATGAAAGGAAGTGCATAAAGGAATAATAAGTATGGAGGAGAAGAAGGAAAGGGAGCAGGGAGAGAAGGTGGAAGGATATGTATTTAGGATTGAGAGAGGAAGAGGGATATAACCAGAAAGGAAGTGAAGAAAGGAATTAGGAACAAGTAGAAGGAGAAGGAGAGTGAGAAAGAGAAAGTGGGAGGATGTATATAGGGTTGAGAAAGGAAAAGGGAATAGGACAGAATAAAGCAAAAGGGATGTAGCAGCGAATTAAGAGAAGGGAGAAGGAGGAGAGAGAAAGAGGAATAGATGCGAGATGAATTTAAGGTTGAGAAGGAAGAAAAGGAGGAGAGAGAAAGAGGAAGAGATGCGAGATGAATTTAAGGTTGAGAAGGAAGAGGGAATAAGATAAATTAAATCAGAGAGGAAGTGTAGGAAGAAAAGATGAGTGGAAAGAAGGGGAAGACACAAAGAAGGAAATAAAAAAGATACGAGGAATGAATAGATACAGCGGCAAGTAGGGAAGGGAGGAATGACGCAAGGATAAAGGAGGGTGAGGGAACTGAAGGACAAGGAGAAGAAAACAGAAAGAGAGAGGATTAGCGATGGAAGCAGGACGTAGTAAGGAAATTGGTGTAAGGTTTGGAGGTAAGACGGATGAGGAGAGTGGAAACTAAGGAAGACTGATACGAAGGGACACAGAGGAAGGTCAGTGGGCGAGTGAGGAACCCAAGGACGAAAGGGTTGAATGCGAAAAAAGAAACATGAAATTCTAAAAAAAATAATGAAAGGAAGAGTGTAGATTGTTGATGAATATTTAAAAGCAACTTAAATAATATTCCGAAGGGAGAGAGAGAGAGAGAGAGAGAGAGAGAGAGAGAGAGAGAGAGAGAGAGAGAGAGAGAGAGAGAGAGAGAGAGAGAGAGAGAGAGAGAGAGAGAGAGAGAGAGAGAGAGAGAGAGAGAGAGAGAGAGACGCACACTAATAAACAATCAA
This sequence comes from Eriocheir sinensis, assembly GCF_024679095.1. Taxonomy (NCBI): domain Eukaryota; kingdom Metazoa; phylum Arthropoda; class Malacostraca; order Decapoda; family Varunidae; genus Eriocheir; species Eriocheir sinensis. Next base: position 3,071,645 of record NC_066543.1, read on the forward strand.
TGACTGACAGAAACACAGACAAATGTTAAAAAATACAATACACAATAATGGAAGAGCGAAACAGAACCAACAAAAGTGTACCGGAAAAATAAATGAAATATATATATGTTACATGTAATAGATGAGTGTGTGTGTGTGTGTGTGTGTGTGTGTGTGTGTGTGTGTGTGTGTGTGTGTGTGTGTGTGTGTGTGTGTGTGTGTGATAGGATTAGCTCTTAACAGAAGGATATGGTGAGCTGGTTGCTTCCGCCTTAAACATGAGAGTAATACGTCATCTAATCTCTCTCTCTCTCTCTCTCTCTCTCATGCGTGTGAAGAAAGAAGGTAAACACAGGGAGTGGGAGAAAGACGTCAAGATTTGGAGAGAGAGAGAGAGAGAAAGAGAGAGAGAGAGAGAGAGAGAGAGAGAGAGAGAGAGAGAGAGAGAGAGAGAGAGAGAGAGAGAGAGAGAGAGAGAGAGAGAGAGAGAGAGAGAGAGAGAGAGAGAGAGAGAGAGAGAGAGAGAGAGAGAGAGAGAGAGAGAGAGAGAGAGAGAGAGAGAGAGAGAGAGAGAGAGAGAGAGAGAGAGAGAGAGAGAGAGAGAGAGAGAGAGAGAGAGAGAGAGAGAGAGAGAGAGAGAGAGAGAGAGAGAGAGAGAGAGAGAGAGAGAGAGAGAGAGAGAGAGAGAGAGAGAGAGAGAGAGAGAGAGAGAGAGAATTTTCCCTCTCCTCCCTGACGAAAAACCTTACACGCCAAAAATTCCAAGTGAACGTTTCATATTATTTTTCTTTCTCGTGCACACACAGCGCTAAGCCTTCCCTTTACACCCCCCCCCTCCACACCCACACCCACACACCCACACCCACCCACCCACACACACACACACACACACATACACACATACACACCCACACCCACCCATCTACACACACACACACACACACACACACACACACACAGACAGGGTCAAATCTCTCTTTTTAAAGCAACTGTATGCAAAGGTTCCTGTGCGTTTTCTCCCTTTTCTGCTTGTATATTTCCCTCCAAAAAAATGACAAAATAATTAATACCTATGTCATGTTTTATACCTTGTCTGACATTTGCCTTGTAGCACGCTTCATTTTGCGACTAAGTAAAATAAAATAACAGAAAAAAATATTGATGTGAGAGAATTTGTAGTGGAATATTCGAGCTTGCTTTTGTTTACCTTTATTTTATTTAGTGTTCGCCCTAGTATGCGTCAAGGGTGTCTATTTTTATTTGCATTTTTTTTACAACAAAGAAGACAGCTCAAGGGCACAAAAAAAGGAAACAATAAAATAAAAAAAAGCCCGCTACTCGCTGCTCCTAAAATGAATCCAAAGAGATGGCCGAAAGAGAGATCAATTTCGGGAGGAGAGGTGTCCAGATATCCTCCTCTTGAAAGAGTTCAGGTCGTAGGCATGTATTCAAGTATGTACGCAGCTTGGCAGATTGTAAATGTAGGTGAAGATAAAAGATATGGTAATAGGTTTGTATGAAGATGGTTAGTGAATAGGTTGGTACGTAGGTTGGTATGTTTAAAGGTAAAACTGGGCTTGGGTAGGTAGATTGGAAGGTAGGCATGTAGGTAGATAGGCAAGGGTAGATAGGTAGGGGAGTGAGGCAAATATTAGCGTAGGTAGACGAGTGTGTGTATGAATGTATGTGATGTATTTATGTATGTACGTATGAATGTATGTGTGTAAACATGAGTATACTGTATATATAAGTAGGAAGGTAGGAGGTAAATGTAGTACGTCTCTCTCTCTCTCTCTCTCTCTCTCTCAAAGACACACACACACATTCTGTCAGTGCATAATCCTCTTTGTGAGTCTCATCTTAAATCTGCCTACGTTTGTGTCTGTTAC
>NC_066543.1:3078512-3138512 GCF_024679095.1 Eriocheir sinensis
GTGGTGAGCAGAAAAGTATATAAAAAATGGGAAGCGAAACGTCAAACACTCTAGTTAAATTCAGAAACACCAAAAAACTTCAAGCAAGGTTCATTCAACTACAGAGTCATTTCAAACGGGTGGGGAGTCGTCTGAAACCAGTTTTAAGTCGATTGAAGCTATGTAGGTTCATTCTACTGTGGAGTCACTTCACACTAGGTTCATTAGACTGTGGAGTCATTTCAAACGGGTGGGGAGTCGTCTGAAACCAGTTTTAAATGACGGGGAGTCGACTGAACCTAGTTTCATCTGACTGGGGGAGTCTTCCGAAAAAGGGAGTAATTTGAAACGGCTACACCGGTGGAGGAGGAGGAGGAGGAGGACGAGGAGAAGGAGAAGGAGAAGGAAGAGGAGGAGGAGAAGGAGAAGGAGGCGAAGGAAGAGGAGGAGGAGAAGGAGGAGGAGGAGGAGGAGGCGAGTTAAAGAAGGAGAAAACAGAGCTCGGTGGATGAAGTGAAATAACACTGAGAGGTCGCTTTAATTAGTCTGTATGTGTGTGTGTGTGTGTGTGTGTGTGTGTGTGTGTGTGTGTGTGTGTGTCAAGAACTGGATTATACGATCAAAAAATGGCTGGAATACGAATGTGGATGTGAATTATTGAGAGCGAGGGAGACATATCAGTATAAAAAGACGGTCAGGTTTAGCTTGGAAACAGGAGGGACAAAGGAGAAAAGTTAATTATGAAACAGAGTAAATGTAAATCACAGCAATAAGTCCCTAAGTGCAGAGAAGTGAGATGGGAGAGAAGAGAAAAAGAGGTGAAGGAGGTGGAGGTGAATGAGGAGAAGGTAAAGATGGTGGAGGAAGAGGAGGAGGAGGAAGAAGGAGAAAAATAACTGAGTCAATGAAAGAGAATGAATTTGACAAGACTAAAACCTCTCTCTCTCTCTCTCTCATGTTTTAATGTATTTCTTTGTCCGTGGACCGTTTTTACCGAATGAATGGTTTTGCTCGAAAGTCATTAAGATTAATACATGCGAAGGAAATACTCTCGATAATTACTTGTGGCTCAGTATATACACGCTGCAGAATCTAACTCGGAAAGAACGAAGAGAAGCATGGGGGTGGGACAGAAAAAATAACATTCGTCTCTAACACCAACGTCACCTTCTTCACTCAAGCGCTACCTATGATAATCTCCGTCTACGTGATAACCTATAGGCCAAAACAGCACTATAAATTTCAGTCACATCAAGTAAAGTCTGTCCCTTTCACCATTTCCAACGTCACCTTCTTCACTCAGGCGATACTTATGATAATCTCCGTCTACGTGATAACCTATAGACTAAAACAGCGCTTTAAACTACACTCACATCAAGTAAAGTCTGTCCCTTTCACCATGTCCAACTTCCATCACCACCAACATCAAAAACAATATCAACACACGAGAAAGAACGAGGAATCAAGAGAAAAAATAATGTTGATACTGTACGTACGATCATCCCTCTAAATACCTCGTCTGTCACCTCAATCATTTCCATCACAATCAACAACAGGAAAACAACAACAAAAGGAAAACAACCAGGACTCTAGAGCAAACTGGAAAAGTAGGTGGATGGAAAAGTTGGAAAGTTTCGTTTAGTCGGCGCAACATCTGTGGTCATAAGCCGGGGAGAGACAGAAGGGGAAGGTATTATAGGAGAAGGGAACAGATCCTAAGAGACGGGACACAACCCCCGATTAATACCTGGTACCCATTCACTGCTGGGTGGACAGGTGGTAGGGTACTGGAAAAGCCGGTAGGTAGATGGATGTGCAGTCACCCATCCATATGTTTAACCATCCAAACCCTTCTAGCCATCCAGCCAACTTGCAAACTACATCCATACAAGCTCACCAACACAACCAACACCCAACCACTCCCATTACCCCAGTCATCCTAAAGGGGGGGGGGGGGGTGGTCATCCTTCATTCCCCCCCTCCCCCCCAATGACGCTGGCCAGACACATGAAACCTAAATTGTCGTCGCCGTTCATCAATGACTATGAACCTTGCAATGACGGTATACTGCAGGGCTTACGGGGTGGTGATTAACAGAGGAGGAGGAGGAGGAGGAAAGTTCACGGGGAGAGAGAGAGAGAGAGAGAGAGAGAGAGAGAGAGAGAGAGAGAGAGAGAGAGAGAGAGAGAGAGAGAGAGAGAGAGAGAGAGAGAGAGAGAGAGAGAGAGAGAGAGAGAGAGAGAGAAACTCATCTTGACAACAAAAAGGGAATAATTACGTTTTAACCAGTAAAACAATAAACCTCTCGTATCAGCCTCTCCACATTCCCATTAGGCCTATACTTTTCTCAGTAAATATATATCAATCGTTATGGTAATTTCCTTCGAGAGCCGCAGAGAAAGAAAAAAACAATCCTAATGTCTGGATCATACACACAAAAAAATGGAATTGAAACAGAAAATTAACTGGTTAACGATATTCAGTGATATACAATTATAGAAATGCCACAAAAAAGCAACGCGTCCTAAGCTTCCATGCCCCCCCCCCCCAACAGAAATGGCTACATATTTACAACCATCTGTTCTACCCGTCCACTATTTACAACAATGGAAGCAGGTCACGGGCGCCTATAAACATAAAACAAAAAAATGTCCGCTAAGCATTCTTCCAGATGAAAAAAGTCGGTACGAGAGGTCTAAGGTATGATCAAATTTTATCATAAATCACTATAATATCCATTTGAAACTACTAGAAGACACATTAACACTAACGACAAGACTGGTTGGTTTGTGTCACTTCGTAAACATTTGCTTCACATCCCGAGCTATCTTCCCCCAAGTGCTTGTTTTTACCTTTTCATCTTGTTTCGTATTTGCCAATCTCATTAAATAGACGGCTGAAAAGAAAGCCAGTCCCATATCTACCTTTTCGTAGTGTTTTGTCTTCGGTCAGTTTCTCTCAGTGTACAAAAGCTAATAAGGATTGCACAAACAAACGACCCTTTCTTCTCGTAAACACATAAACTCGGTCAGGGCGGCAGCTTAGTGAACGGTGTGGGCCCAGGGCAGCCGTGGGTGCGTAAATATGTGAAGGAAATCGCTCCTTTCGTTCGTTAAGTAGCGTGGAGGAAGCTAGTGTCCAGAGCCGGATTATTATTACTGACATTTACAGGTACGACGCACACCTGAGGGATGGAATAATATAAGAGAGAGACCGCCGCTTTTCCCCGGCAGCGAGTGGGAGCGTTTTCTTTCCTTTTATTCGTGGAAACCTTGGTGAAAAGATTTGTGTTTGTATTTGAATATCTTCTCGGCTTTTACGAGGTCTTTGCAGTTCATTGTATATTCTCTCACTGCGGTGTTGAGAGCTTACACACACACACACACACACACACACACACATTCACTCTCTGTGTGTGTGTGTGTGTGTGTGTGTGTGTGTGTGTGTGTGTGTGTGTCAAAGCCAATTCCATGCTTTCTACAGGCCTAGATTAAAGGTAAAAGGAACAAAAAAGCTTATGAAATGAAATACTCTGCAAATATCCCGGACAATGAGTATTACAAAAAATTATAAGCTACGGCGAGCATCGTTTTAGCAGCCGGGCAAAATATTAAACGTGAAAGGGTTAATTTTTTGTTCTTTTATTTCTGTTTTTATTTTTTTGGGGGAAGGGGAGGGGAATGAAGGGTAGGGAAGCTGTGCGTGTGTGTGTGTGTGTGTTCTTGGGTATAACTTTTCATATATTCCTCCTGGTTTCCAAAATTTAGTGTTACTCTTTTCTTTTCTTGTATTTTTTTTCGGATACAACTTAAGCTCTGACAGCGGAAGAAAAAAAAAAATCAAATCCTAAAAAAAAAAAAAAAAAATGTGTAAAATAAATGTCTTACAAAAGTTACCAAACAAAACCGCACTATAGGAAAGCAACAAAAATAAAACGCCAGAGCAATTAAATGAAACATCAGATACAGTGGAAATGAACACATCAGAGGGAATAATAATTACCATGATACGATTCACTTTTAGAAATGTTTTAATCGTGTACGAATGATCATGACACAATATTGTTTTGCATGTTCAGCCCGAGCCTAAGGCTTTTAATATCCTTTATCTACATTTATAACGCACGTACGGGACGGCAAAACACGAGCATGACCCAAAATTTATATGCTATGGAACAGTCAACACTTCTGAACTTTATTTCCCTCATATGTTGCGCTCTCTCTGGTTAATTAAATTTTCTAAGCAAACACGCACAATTCCATTTAATTTTCTTGACACTGGAAAACAGGACAATAACCACTGATTTATATGATAAGGAGAACACGGAGTTATCATTTAATTCCCTCATGCTTTACGTTTTTTTCTCAATCGTCATATTTTTCTCTCAATTAAACGTCCAATTTGTTTTACTTATAATTTTCCATTTCGTTTTCCTTGTTCTTGGTTTCTATCAGTATTATAAATATGCACATTAAACGTGTTCAGTTTCTTTTAGCCATCAGTCAGTTTCCTTTTCCTTGCTCATCGTTCATCTTTTTAACGCACAAACAGTAGGAGAAGGAAGAAAGAAAACAGCTCTTCATGTTTTCCATTATTTTCCTACACATTTCTCGCTCTCTTTCTTGGTAAGATATTCGCTAAGTAAACAGAATTCCTCTTATTTCTTTAAGCCGTCTCATCCTTCTTTTTTCTGCCTGTAAAGTCGTTTGAGGTGGTAAGGCGGCGAGGAGGAGGAGGAGGAGGATGAACTGCTCTCCATGTTCTCAGAAAATTTATTTACTATTTTAAGTTCCTTTTCTTCTCTTGTGAATATTTTAAAAAAGAAATACGTGTAATCCCTTTTTGTTTTCCTGTTGTGTTTCATTCTCCTTGTTCTTGTCTCTGGAGTCATTTGTACCGGATAAACAGCGGAGGAAAGCAACACGAAAATACCTGCATTAAAAACGGAAGAAAAGAATAAGAGGAAAATAAGAGCTGTCTAAATTTTCTTTTATCCACTAACATCGACGGCATATAATTTTGCTCCTCGCGGCCTTGTTTAACGCGAGACCCAATCACTTTAAGCTAATTTATCCAACAAACACACCTACTCACCGTCGTAATCTGGCTTGAACTAATATCAGCTAATTTAATCCACTTCCACCTTTAGTTAATTTCACTTCATCTGACTTGCGTAACCTACGGGGACCGCCACACCGTTTTCCACTATATTAACGCAACAAGAGCGGGAAAGAGCCACAGTCAGCCTCCCGAATTCACCTATCCCTTCTTTTCCCCCATCCATTTACCCAGCCAGTCAGCCGTATACTAAGTCAGCCAGTCAGCCAGTCACTCAGCCAGCCAGCCAGGAAGCAAACCAGCCCGGAGTCACTTTTTCTCCCCCCTAAACCCATCCATTCACCTAGCCACCAACCCAGCCACCCGTATACTAAGTCAGTCAGACAGCCAGAGAGCCAGAAAGATAGACAAGCAGCCAGCCAGCCAGAGAGCCAGCCAGACATACACTAAGCCAGCCAGCCCACCAGCCCAGCAAGGGACGCGAGGCAGCAACAGATGACGCGGGGTCGCATGGAGGACGTGGTGGAAATATTTAATCGCCCGACGAGTGAATTTTGGCATCCAGAGAATCCAACTCCGAATTCCTGAAAGCTGACCTGTTACTGAAACACGACGAATGCGCTTTCTCTCTCTCTCTCTCTCTCTCTCTCTCTCTCTTGGCGCAAGCATAATGGAATTAGAGATGTACATTGAAATACAGTAGAAGAGGAAGAGCAAGAGGAGGAGCAGGAAGAGGAGGAGGAGAGAAGGAGGAGGAGGAGGAGGAGGAGGAGGAGGAGGAGGAGGAGGAGGAGACAGACGACAAGGAAGAGAAGAGGAAGAAAGGAGTGAAAAGAGGAGGAGGAAGAGGAGAAGAAAGAATAAGGAAGAAAACAAGAAAACGATGAAGACGGACGAGGAGCGATACAAATAAACTACGGCAAATGAAAGAGTGAGGAAAGATGAATGGGAGGGGAAACGTAGTAGCGGGGAAGAGTAGAGAAACATAGCGGGGCAGGAGCAGCGTTACGTCAGAGCTGGCACGTGAATGAATGGACTCAACCCGCTTTGTAGGGCGCGGGTGAGGGGGCACGCGGGGCCTTTACTCGGCAGCGAAGTGGCAGAATCGATCAAGGGACGAGACACCGACCTCAAACTAGCCTTTCTCTGTCCACAATGGGGCGTCTGAGGGGCCGATTTGAAGTGATGGAGAGGTAAAGAAGGGCGGCGAGGCGGAGTGGGAAAAGGACGAGGAAGGATACCAGAAGAAGGGAGGAGGCAAGATGATGATAAAGAGGAGAAGTAGGAGAAATATGAAAAATACGAGAAATTGGAGGAAAATGGGTAAGAGGAAAACTATGATAAGAAAGTGATGGAAAAGGGGAAAAGGAGAGCGTCGAGGAAGAGTTGGAGAAGGACGAAGGAGGAGACCAGAAGAAGGAGGAGGAGGAGGAGGAGGAGAAGGATCAAGAGTAGAGAGAGAAAAATGAAACAGAAGAAGTGAAGAAGGATATGGAGGACAGAAACAAAAACAAGGACGAAAACGAGCAATAAGAGGAGAAGAAAAAAAAGAAGGATGGGTAGCAATGAAAAAATAATGTAACGACACAGGCGAAGAAGAGAAGGATGAACACGGCAGAGAAAAACAAAGAGTGAGACGTGAAGGTTGAGTACGAGAGAGAAGTCTTTAGAGAAATACCGAATGGAAGGAGTGACAGGGATGGAGGGTGGAGGAGAGGGCGATGCGAGGTGGGTTAAAGGGAAAGAGAGGTTCCGTGGAAGTATTGGGGTGCTTAAAAAGAATAAAGAGGTGAATATGAAGGCGCCGAGAGAGGAAAGCGTTGCGAAAATGGGGAGGAGAAAATACGACCGTGAATGAAAACGGCCAGGCTACATGAGAGGAAGGGAGAGAGAGGAAGGGAGAGGGAAGGGAAAAGAGGGGAAAACTGACTGAGAGGGAGAGAGAGGAAGGGAGAGGGAAGGGAAGAGAGGGGAAAGGTGATGGAGAGGGAAGGAAGGAAAAGGGGAAGTGGGTTAAGAGAAGCAGATGGAAGGAAAACATGAAAAAAAATAGTGGATGGAGAAAAGAATTAGAAGTGGCTGAGGGAGAAGGAGGAGGATGGGGATAAGGAAAAAAGAAGAAAGGAAAAAAGAGAAGATAAAGGTAAGGAAACAAATATAAATAGAAGTAGATGGAAAGGAGGGTGAAAGGGGTGGAAGGAGAATAAAGAAGGGAGAAAAGGAGGGAGGAAAAGGAAGAGGGGGAGAAAAAAGTGAGCTTGACTCGACGACAGATTAACGTGAAGAAGGAAGAAAAGATGAAATGGGGTGGGTGAGAGAGAGAGAGAGAGAGAGAGAGAGAGAGAGAGAGAGAGAGAGAGAGAGAGAGAGAGAGAGAGAGAGAGAGAGAGAGAGAGAGAGAGAGAGAGAGAGAGAGAGAGAGAGAGAGAGAGAGAGAGAGAGAAATAAAAACCCTCCGTGCAAATGCGAGTTGTAAGGAAGGTAATTATATAAACAAGAGAAATTTACACACAATTAAAGTTGAAAGGAAGGCGGGCGTAAGAATACAAATGCGAGAAAGAAACGTAACGAGAGGAGACAAGAGGAAAAGTAAACAGTGGAAATGAAACTAAAATTAAAGCTGCCAGAAGAGAGAACAAGAAGGGGGACGAGGAGAAAGAAGAGGCGTAAGAAGAGGAGAAGGAGGAGGAGGAGAAGAAGAAGGAGGAGCAGGGTGAGTGAGAAGAAATAAATGAAGATGGAGCTATAGGAAAAAGAAAAGAGGAAAGAGAGGGAGGACATGGAAAAGGAAAAAGCGGAAGAAGGAAGAAAATGGAGTCAACGAAAGATATGTAGGAGAAGGCGGAGGCGAAGAAGAAAAAGGGGACCGATTACATAGATACTCGTACAGGGGAAAGAAAATGAGGACAAGAATAAACCATAATTTGAAGGGGAATAGGGAATAAAGAATCAGATAAAAGGAGGAGGAGGAGCAGGAGGAAGAGAGAGAAGGGGAAACAAAAGGAGAAGGTGATGGAACCGTATAACATAGAAATTCTTGAAAGGGGGAGGCAGAAAGGGAAGGATGAGGAAAGGGAAAAGGGAAAGAGGAAGGAAAGGAGAAGGGGAGGGAATATGAAAGGTAAGTTACAAAAGAGAAGGAAATAGATCACATAGAGACTCGAAGAAGGGGAGAAAAAGCAAGCAGCCGCAGATCCTTAGGTGCCATTAAGGGGAACATCTCCATATATATTGGCGGAGGTAAACTGCGTATTAGGGCGTAAACTGAGGAGGCCCAGCTTGCTTCCCCTCCGCCGCCACACCACCGGTACTCAAGCTGCCAACTGCCTCGGTGCAAAACTCCGATACATTGGCTCTTTAGCGTTTAGATAATTTACACTGAACGTTAAATATTTTGGTGCAGTGTTAGAATATATGTACTCCTCGGTTCTTCCCATGAACTTTTCGCTTCGGTACTCCAGGTTGAAAATTAACACGGGGAGTCTCTGGCTCGTTAATATTTAGATCATTTTCAATAAGCAACGGAAAAAAAATATGGTGCCGTTTCAGGATAGATTTTCGGGCTTGCTGTTCTTTATCACGGTGCTTAACCCCGGCTCTCTGGTTCCTTTTCTTTTAACAAGGGTGTAGTACGAAGAGGAAGTGGGTTAGTGGTAAAGGTGCAGGTGGGGAATAGGAAAGACAGTAGGAGTGTACAGTTGTATGGTGTAGGTTCGTTCTGGTTCCTTTAGTAGTTGGGGTATGGTTGCTAATTTGCCTGCATCCAACCATTTACACCCATATAAGAAGAGTTCATTCCTCTCAGTTCGATTACTACTTGAAATGATGCGTATACGGACTAGGAGTGGCTTGCCTACACACACAATACGCTAAAGACCAAAATGCCACAGCGTTCAAATCAGTCCCTTGCCGTGGGAAAGGAACAAACAAACTGCATCGCACGGGTTTGTTAGAGGAGATTTATCCGCTGCTTCCCCTCAGTCATGACAAACATATGAATGGACAGCAAGTTCTTAGCGTTCAGAGGAGGATCAACGCCTGCACGTGTGCGTTCGAAGCTTACTGAATGGACGTCGCTGTGGAGTTTATATCAGCTGGGGTCGATAAACTCAGGTAACAAAGGAACGAGGAAAGTGGGAGTCCATACTAACGTTACTCTTACAAAGTAGTCCAAACACATTACGACCACAGGTATAAACCAAACTGAAAGCAAGGAAAAAGTTAGGGACATATGCTATAGCTGTGCGTGGCCTCGTTCCTCGTCTCTGTTGCATTGGTCTTTGAGGCTGTGGTGAGTAAGAAAACTGAACTATAACACTTTTAGATATTGAGTTTAGGAAATAGTTATAGTAGCAATTGGAAAGGAAACTGAACTATAACACTTTTAGATACTGAGTTTAGGATATAGTTATAGTAGTATTTGGAGCAGTATTTCATAGGTGGTGGAGTTGGAATCTTTGTGGTAATTGTAGTAAAGTGGTGCTGATCGTACATGTAGAAGTGGTAATAATTGAAGTTTTTTTTAAAAGTAATACAAACTCGAGTAGTAAAAGACTTATAACTATTACCAATACAAGTGGTCCGTAAAAATATATGAGCAAACTTCGTAGAATCTAATTAAACCTTAAATTGCGTTAGAAACACTTCGAAAATGGAGAAGAGAGAGAGAGAGAGAGAGAGAGAGAGAGAGAGAGAGAGAGAGAGAGAGAGAGAGAGAGAGAGAGAGAGAGAGAGAGAGAGAGAGAGAGAGAGAGAGAGAGAGAGAGAGAGAGAGAGAGAGAGAGAGAGAGATTTACATAGATTTACATAGAAAATCAGACCACACAGACCCCATGGTCCAGACTTGGTGGTCTGTCCTTAAACCTAAGTGATTTTACATTAATCAGAAGACTCCAAAACGTTGCATTTCTACTCTAGTTGATATTAAGTTGAAGGAAGTGACGGTCGAGCTTATTTTTGAAGGAGTCAATCGTGTTACACTGGACCACTGATGATGGGAGCTTATTCCATTCTCGCACTACAACGTTGGTGAAGAAAATTTGGTGCAGTCTGAATTTACTTGTTCACATCTGAGTTTTACGCCATTGTTCCTCGTGTGCAAAGTGTCATCGATCATAAACAATGTTGATCTGTCTACATTCGTGAAACCATTAAGTATTTTAAAACATTCGATCAGTTTTCCTCGGAGGCGACGTTTCAAGAGAGAACATGTTAAGGGTAGAAAGCCTTTCTTCGTAGGATTTGTTGCGCAAGGAAGGGATAATTTTCGCCCGACGCTGAACACCTTCTAATTTAGCAATATCCTTGCATGGTGGGGAGACCAAAACTGTACCGCATATTCCAAGTGGGGTCTGACTAAACTGTTGTAGAGCGGGAGTATTACATCTTTATTCTTAAATAAAAAGTTTCTTTTAATGAAGCCCAACATTCTGTTCGCTTTATTTGCTGCATCGATGCATTGCTGTGAGAATTTGAGGTTTGACGCGATTTTGACCCCAAGTCCTTGACGCATTGAACGCTTTTGAGTTTAACGCCGCGCATTTCGTAATCAAACTTTTTATTCCTCGTTCCAACTTGAAGGACCTGGCACTTGTCTACGTTAAAGGGCATCTCCCATCTATCCGACCAAGTTGAAATTTTGTGCAAATCCTCTTGGAGGCTTTGCCTGTCTTCGTCAGTGAGAACCGAGTTACCAATCTTTGTGTCGTCTGCAAATTTACTAATGCGGTTATTGAGTCCAACATCCACGTCGTTGATGTAAATAATGAAGAGCACTGGGCCAAGAACCGAGCCCTGAGGGACGCCACTAGTGACAGGCGCCCACTCTGAGTTAAATCCGTCAATCACTACTCTTTGTTGTCTGTTGCTCAACCAATTCGCGATCCATTGGTTTACCTGACCGTCAATACCTATTTGTTTTAATTTGTAAAGTAATTTATGATGCGGACTTTATCAAACGCTTTCTGAAATCAAGATAGACTACGTCCAGTGATTTGGTTACGTCATAAACAGTGAAGAGGTCGTTATAAAAGGTTAATAGATTTGATAGGCAGGATCTTTTATTTCGGAAGCCATGTTGTGAGTCCCCAATTAATGAGTGGCTTTCAAGGTAACTCACAATTTTGTCTCTAATTATGCCCTCAAGTAGCTTACCTACAACCGAAGTTAGACTAATGGGCCTGTAATTACCTGTTACTTTTTGTCTCCTTTCTTAAAATCGGTGTCACGTTAGCCTTTTTCCAATCTGAAGGACAATGCCTTGTCGCAAGGACATATTGAATACGGTTGTGAGGGAGGAGAGTATTTCGCTCTTGTTTCTTTCAGCAGAGTTGATATACTTTATCAGGTCCAGGACTTTATTTGTTTTAAGTGATTTGAGGGCTTTAAGGACTTCATCGGGTTTTATTTCAAAGTTAGACAATGCATGCTCGGGATTTACATTAGTACTGGTGTTGGTGGTGGTGGTGGAGGACTGTTATTATTAAACACCGAGGAAAAGTAATTATTTAATAGGTTTGCAACGTGTTGGCTGTCAGTCACTAGTGCACCGTCGCTGTTTATTAAAGGTCCAATTCCACTTCTGATCGCCTTTCTGTTGTTTATGTAACTGAAGAAGGATTTCGGATTATTTTTACAGTTGGCTGCAATATTTACTTCATATCTACGCTTTGCCTGATGCACTAATCTTTTACTCGTCGCCTTGCATCATTGTAAAGTCTAATGTTTTCGGGCGTGCTTTGGTCTTTCTTTAACCTGTAAGACAATTTTCTCCTTGACTGAGTGTTTAATTTCGCTATTAAACCAAGGTGGACTTTTATTAGTGTTAATTCGCTTCTCGCACAAGGGGACAAATGTGTCCTGCTGAGTGAGTAAGTGATTTTAAAGTTTAGCCAGGCGTCCTCTGCATTGCCGTCATCTGATAGTTGCATATCTATTAGTTTTCGTCGGATTTCTACGAAGTTGGCTCTTTGAAATTGGGCACCTTAACTTTATTTTCAGTCACCGATGTTTGAGCTCTAATGTCAACGCGCACTAGTTTATGATCGCAGGAACCGAGGTGTTCTCCTACCGTGACATTACTGACTAGGTTATCTTGGGTCGCTATAACAAGGTCAAGTATGTTATTTTGTCGAGTTGGTTCAGAAACCATTTGGCTTAGATAATTTTCCTCTAGAAATTGATCATTCTATGGGACTCACCTTCTGTACCCGACAGTGTCGCCCAGTCGATATGGGGAGGTTAAAGTCTCCTAGTATCAGTGAGTCGCTGTTATTAAGTGACTGCCTTAAGACGCTGTACATTTCAAGATCGCCATCAAGTGATTGCCCCGGAGGCCTGTAAGTGACAGATATATTTAAATTGACTTTGCAATGTTTACTCGCACGCACAAGTGTTCAACGTTACTGTTTCTTGGTGTTTTGTCAGTAGGTTGCAAGTAGCTTTTGACAAAAGGGCGACACCACCCCCTCTACGGTTTACACGATCATTGTTGAAGAATCTGTAGCCATCTATGTTATATTCGGAACTTAAATCAATATTAGTGGTGTCGATAAATGTTTCGGTTATAGCAATTACGTCAAAGTTTTCTGTCAGAGCAAGACATCGCAGTTCATCAAATTTGTTTCTTAGGCTACGCGCATTGAAACTAAGGACTCTTAGGTTATCTTGAAGCTTGGTAATAGAGGTACTGGAGGGTTCAATGTTACGAGTCTGTTGCGGTGTGAGGTGTCTATTTACACGGGCGGGATGGAAGGACGTGGCTGAGAGTCGTTTTTGTTGTTCGGGCGTTACGTACGGCGTTGTTGAGGAGCCTTCCAAATCTGGCTGCCTGATGGGGACAGGTGTATGCCGTCCCTTTGAAAAGTCTACTCTGGCCGTAGAAATCGTTCCAGGCGTTAAAGAATTCGACGTCAAGCTCTCCGCAGAGAGTCTGCAGGCGGTTGTTGAGGCTGAAGGCCTTACTGTAGAAGTCGCCCTCATCCCATGTTCGTGGTAGAATTCCTGAAATCAAAATATTAGGGATTTAGTCTTATACTGCTGGATGAGCCTACGGTACTTGTCCAGCAGTTCCTCAGACCGGGTCGTGGTGACGTCGTTTGTACCTGTGTGGAGAACAAAGAGTGAGTCATTAGAGGCCACAGGAGACCTCGTCCAGTGCAGCTGTGATGTCGTCAACACCAGCTCCAGGATAACAGTAGTTACGCCTACGACTGGGGACTCTGCCACAGAATTCATCCACCTGATGGAGAATCATAGAGTCACCGACCAAGAAGGTGCTCTGTTCCTCGTCCTCCTCCTCCTGTATGGCAAATCTGTTGTAGAAATGAGTAGGATAAATGGCTCTAGGGCGGGTCTGGCTCCTCCTCTCACGGGGTGAAGCATTCAGCGTCAGCTCTACCGGTTCCCTGTGACGTGCCTTCTTCGGAAGGTGGCTGGGCATCGAGTGCAGGTGAGGAGGGTGATGAGGCGTCAATTGCAGGAGGGCGACGATGTTGGCCTGGATAAACTCCTGCAAGGTATCAACAGTACTTGTTAGTTCGGTGATCTTCTTCGCCAGCCGTCAGCCTTTCGTCCTGTTGAAGGAGTCTCGTTTCCATCTGCTGAGTCAACAGGCAGATCTTGCAGACGGTCGATCGTCCTGAGAAGAAATGACCAGAGAAGTTACCTGTGCAAGTCGAACATTTCTTGAGCGCCATCTTGGTACGGAGGAGGTATCTATATCTTTGCTTTGCTTTTCTTTTTCGTAGGGCAGAGGGACGCGTGTGAATAAGCGAGAATAAGTGAGAGAGAGAGAGAGAGAGAGAGAGAGAGAGAGAGAGAGAGAGAGAGAGAGAGAGAGAGAGAGAGAGAGAGAGAGAGAGAGAGAGAGAGAGAGAGAGAGAGAGAGAGAGAGAGAGAGAGAGAGAGAGAGAGAGAGAGAGAGAGAGAGAGAGAGAGAGAGAGAGAGAGAGAGAGAGAGAGAGAGAGAGAGAGAGAGAGAGAGAGAGAGAGAGAGAGAGAGAGAGAGAGAGAGAGAGAGAGAGAGAGAGAGAGAGAGAGAGAGAGAGAGAGAGAGAGAGAGAGAGAGAGAGAGAGAGAGAGAGAGAGAGAGAGAGAGAGAGAGAGAGAGAGAGAGAGAGAGAGAGAGGGGATCGAGGAGGGGGGAGATAGGGATCGAGCGAGGAAGAGAGAGAACGAAATGGGGGGAGAGAGAGAGGTGGGAACGAGATAGGGAGGAGGAAGGAGAGACAGAGAGGGCAAGTGGGGGTAGTACTGAGAGAGAGAGAGAGAGGGGGAGGGGCAATGGAGAGGGGAGGCGAGAGAAGAGGAGGAGCGAAACGCGAGAGGGAGGGAGGATTACTGGTCTCTGGGGAATAATCTGGTCAAGTCAGGTCAGGTAGGTCTGAACACCTGCGTAGGAAGTGGCGTCGGAGTGGAATCTGGAAATATATAAAGAATGTGGCGGAAAGAGTGTAACACTGTGTTTTGTGTATAGGTGTATATATGTTTTACAGGGCGCTACTGCGAGAGGGTAGATACAGGCGGAGAGAGGTAGTAAAAATAAGGGCAACACTTAATCCTGTCCAATGAAGCACGTGGTCGCACAGCAAACAGCACACCTCTGCGGGCAGCTAACTCGGTTGACAATAAGCAGTACGCAGCACGACGCGAAATAGCACACGGCACACAGCACAGCAAGATCTACAGTACAGTTCAGTACAGCACACGAGGGTGGATTCGCAGGAGGGTGGATTCGCAGAGAGAGAGAGAGAGAGAGAGAGAGAGAGAGAGAGAGAGAGAGAGAGAGAGAGAGAGAGAGAGAGAGAGAGAGAGAGAGAGAGAGAGAGAGAGAGAGAGAGAGAGAGAGAGAGAGAGAGAGAGTCGAGCCTGGAGGAGCGATTGAAAAGGCTTCATATTCTGACTCAGGGACTCTGATTAAGAACTTGTGGTCCATTCACAGAGTTCGTAAACAAAAAATGAGTTTTCTTTACTGGAATAAAAAAATAAGAAAACGATACTAAAGTGAACTCCGTAAATTTTCCCAACACTCTAACAGGGAGGAAGAGAGAGAGGGAGGGGGGAGGAGGGGAGATGAATAGAAGGAAGAATAAAAAAGGGAGGAACGAAATGGGTGGGAGAGACGAGAAAGGGAGAAATAGAGGCAAGCAGGCATGTAAGGAGGGAGGGAAGGAGAGAGAGAGAGAGAGAGAGAGAGAGAGAGAGAGAGAGAGAGAGAGAGAGAGAGAGAGAGAGAGAGAGAGAGAGAGAGAGAGAGAGAGAGAGAGAGAGAGAGAGAGAGAGAGAGAGAGAGAGAGAGAGAGAGAGAGAGAGAGAGAGAGAGAGAGAGAGAGAGAGAGAGAGAGAGAGAGAGAGAGAGAGAGAGAGAGAGAGAGAGAGAGAGAGAGAGAGAGAGAGAGAGAGAGAGAGAGAGAGAGACACATACAGCTGGACACAGACACAGAGATCTATACAGTCCTACAAAGAGATACGCAGTGAAGCAGAGAAACAAGGAAACGCATAACCTCATCAATAAATTCATATGCATACCGACACCTGCAGA
The DNA here is from genome assembly GCF_024679095.1 of Eriocheir sinensis. NCBI lineage: Eukaryota > Metazoa > Arthropoda > Malacostraca > Decapoda > Varunidae > Eriocheir > Eriocheir sinensis. Next base: position 3,094,090 of record NC_066543.1, read on the forward strand.
CGGACAGACGGGCGCTGACATAACCGTGTAATTAACAAAGTTACCGCCAACCGAGTAATGTTTATTCAACAGATGAACAAACATTAATACACATCGTCTCGGCGTGCGGGTGGACCAACAGGATGCTCGTGAGAAGTGGAGGAAGAGGAGGAGGAGGAGGAGAAGGAGCAAGATTACATGGTATATTATTCTCTATCTGTCACTTTGCATTTTTATAATATTCTTCTTCCATTAACAACACAAAAAAATAGCTGTTGGGAAAATCTCTATAAACGAAATGTCGATACAAGTTCTAAACAGTCTTCTTTTCTTCTTTTTCTTATCATTATTACTTATTTTCAACTTCTACTTTCATTACTCATCCTAACCTTCCTTTCCCTATCCCTCCACTTCCTCTTACTACTACTACTACTACTACTTCTACTACTACTACTACTACTACTACTACTACTACTACCACTACTACAACAACTACTACTACTACTACTACTACTACTAATAATAATAATAATAATAATAATAATACGACTGCTACTACTACTACTACCACTATCACTACCACTACACACCACCACCACCACCATCACAATCATCCTCACAACTATTCCATTCAGAGTATCGGGAAGCCGGACGATATATAACTCCATTCGGCACAATTTGGGCTGAGTTACTCGCTCGATTTCACTTATTGATCGTTCACTCAGCCGTGGGGAATCAGGGACTCAGTTCAGCGACACGAGGATGTTCATAATTCGTGTTTCATTCGTGTATCGTGACGTCAGTTTATCGGAAGAAAATTGTGAAGCGATGCCTGACATGCTGACTGCGATATACGACTTAGGTTCTTTATGAGTATTGGTGGCTTTACTTAGTCATCAATGGGGTAGTTTGGACTTGTATTATATTTTTTGTATTGGGTTATTGGAATGCCTGGCTTTTTTTATTACTTTGCCACTTTTTTCCTTGTCGTGTATGTGTGTGACTGAAGCCTTAAGTGGTTATAGTTTCTTGGTTCCCACAGCGGGTGTCCAGTTTTTTCCCGATCAATACTAGAAGAAAAACAACCCCGATATGTCACGCGATACGTATTCTTTAGTAAAAGCTGCTTTTTGTTATTGCTATTGTTACTGTCGGCAATACCGCAAACTGAACATATCTCACTAGCCTCCATGGTCTGTCCGTTTGTTCGTCTGTCCATCAGTTCGTGCGTCCGTCTTTCTTTCACTCTATGAATTTCCCTATCTACCTATTTATAAGTTTATCTATCTATCTATCTATCTCACATACACGTACATCTCTCTTCCCTCTTCACTTCCCTTCCCCTTCCTCCCTTTCTCTTTCATTTCCATCCCTACCCTTTCCTCTTCTCTTCTCTTCTCTTTCCTTTCCTTCTCTTCTCTTCTCGTTGCCTTTCCTTTCCTTCCTTTCCGTTCTTGTAAATCCTTGTCAAACAGGTTTCCTATTCACTGTTCGCCTTCATTCTCCTCCTCCTCCTTGCCTACCTTCTCCTCCTCCTCCTCCATCTCCTCCTCTGCCGCCTTCTCCTCCTCCTCTTCTACTTCCTCCTTTTCTTCATCTCCTAAGTTTTTCTTCCTCTGGCTTAACAAAAACTACAACGATTCCTCAAACTTTTTTCCGCGGCTTTCTGTGGGCTCCGTCAATTCATTCTTAGTCCAAGTTTCTCGGTATAATTTCCTCCTTTTTCATGTTTTTTTTTTATTTACCCCAAAGAGACTCGTTTTCCATTTGCTTCTCTTTCGTCTTTCATCTTTTGTCTTTATCTTCTTCTGTGTTCTTTTCCTTGCCTTGTAGTTCAGTGACGTAGATGGAGAGCGAGAGCGAGAGAGAGAGAGAGAGAGAGAGAGAGAGAGAGAGAGAGAGAGAGAGAGAGAGAGAGAGAGAGAGAGAGAGAGAGAGAGAGAGAGAGAGAGAGAGACTAATAGCTACTGACATATTCCTATTTTTGTCGCTAAATGAATGTCCCGACCTCTATATTTAATTTCTATTAGAGGAACCAGATTTTATTTTAAGAATGCAAATATCTGTCATTATGTCTCACGAAATAAAATTCAAATAATGTGTCTCGTTTGGCTTCTTATTTCCCTTTTCATAATTTTTTTTTTCAGTAGAACGTTACTTTTCTTCTTATATATTTTTTAGCTATCATTTTCTTTTCAATTATCTTTCTCTTCATTTTCATTAGTTTCATCTCAGTCCTCTTTCTAAGACTCTTTCCACCCTCATCTCTCTCTCTCTCTCTCTCTCTCTCTCTCTCTCCATCAACGGTTTCATCTCTCTTCCTCCCTTCCTTCAGCAACTTACTTCTTCCTCACCAACTTCCTTCTTTCCTTTTTTTATAATATTTCGGATTCCTTCCTTCCCTTCTTATTTCCCTCCTTCACATCATTTTTATTGCCTCCTCTTCTCCTGTTTCATTCTCCGTATCTTTCTTTCCCTCTGTGCTGCCAGTCTTCCAAAGTTTCCCATCCACTTCCTTGCAATTTTCCTCTCTCTCCTTCCTTTCTAACAAATCATCCATTCTTCTTTCCTTCCTTCCTTTTTATTCCTCATTCACGCAGATTTTACAATGAAGAATCAAATAAGAGAAGAAAGAAAAATAGACAGATAGATAAGCACACACACACACACACACACACACACACACACACACACACACACACACACACACACACACACACACTCATTCTTGTCAATACACGTTTTGTCAGTTCTCAGAAGCTGTGTTTTGTCCCCGCCGTAACTCGCACCAATGTTTTATCGCTGTGAGAACATTTACACTTCCTTGATTTTGTTACCTTTCCAGTGCTTCCGTGTCACACTTTTATTATACCTGTCTATCTCTCTATTTGTCTGTCAATCTATCTATTTGTTTCTCTATCTGGCTATCTATCTATTTATCTATCAGAGGAGGGGACATTTCGTTGCAATATTAATCTTTCAGTATCATGTAAATTCTTTTGCACTTATTACCATGATTTTAAACATGAGAAAAGATTATCCTGTAATTCAATATTTGCACATCATCATTATAGGAAGACTTTCTTCAAGTAAACCATTAATGAATAGGGATGAATAGGGATGGATGTATTACTAGAAAGGAGGGAAAGAGGATATATAGTCAAGGAAATTTAGGACAAACCAAGGAAAAGATAGATAGGAAAACTGAAACGGGAGAAGGGTAAAACGACGTGAGCGATGGAAGCAGGGAAGGAACTAAAAAATCCAATTAGAACTACAATAAAAAGACGTGTGTGATTAAATTATCATAAAAGGACTTTCATAGAGACATCAGGAGAGAATGAATCAAGAATAATACATGGTCTTCGACGCCATCTCATAAGAACACGTTCCCTGGCAGATCAAGGAAAGCTCGGGGAATACATAGAGAGAGAAAAACAGAAGTTAAATGGAAAGCCATGAATAGTGAAGCAGCAATGAATATGAAAATACCAAGTTGATCCAGGTGTGCTCCAAAGGTGACCTGATAACCCGGGTCTTCCCTTTGAAGGTATCCCATTAGCGAGAGGAAAGGTGGAGAGGAGGGAGCGAGAAGAATGGGAAGAAGTCTATTAAAGAAAGTTTATGAAGGTAATAATAAATGTACGCCTATCACTACTACTACTATTACTACTACTACTACTACTACTACTACTACTACTACTACTACTACTACTACCATTATTACTACTGCTGCTACTACTACAACTACCACTACTACTACTACTACTACTACTATAATTACTACTACTGCTGCTACAAATAAAAATACAACTGCTACTACAAAAACTCCTGCTACTAACTACTACTACTACTACTACTACTACTACTACTACTTCTCTTGCGACTACTGTTACTGTCACCCCTCCTCCTCTTACTTTTCCTCCTCTTCCTCCTCTTCTTTTTTCCCCTCCTCCTCTTCTACTTCCTCCTCCTCCTCCTCCTCCTACTACTACTACTACTTATGGAACAACCACTGCTACTACTACTACCACTACTACTTATGTTACTGATGATTATAATAATACTGATACTACAACTAAAAATAATAATAATAGTAATAATAATGATAACACTAAAAACAGACAAGGCTACAAGTGCCTGTCGCTCACCTAACCCCGCCTCATCTCACCTGTCACTCCCGGCGCCCATTAACCTGACTCACGGGGACGTTTCCTCCATTATTCTGCTCTTTCGGATCCATAACGCGCCTCTTAAATCTTTAATTCTCTTCTCTCTCGCTCTCGCTCTCTCTCTCTCTCTCTCTCTCTCTCTCTTGCCTTACATAAATGATGTTACAGAGCACTCATACCTACACTAAAAGAAAACTCAAGTATATATTTTTGAGTGTAGTGTGTGTGTGTGTGTGTCATTACGTATGTGGTCAGGAATCACACCACAAATTCCAAATGACATGTTTGCTCTCTGCGGCCGAGGCTTGAGTGTTGGTTATGTACAGACTTGGGACACGCGTAACGCTGCCCCCCCCCCCCTCCCCCCTCCCTCCACACACACAGGTAGCTGAGGTGACAGGTGTAATGTCATAATACAGGTAGGGTAAAGAAATGAAGGATGTGGGAAACGTATGGTAAGAGGTATTAAAGGTGAGCGGGAATGATATAGGACTAATTGCTACTTTATTCAGCGGGCATTATTGAGTTTGTATTGAATTATGTTTTAGTGAGGCGTGTCCTTGACGATAGGTGTGATTGAGAAGGTTATATTGTGTTTGCTTCTTTATATATTAATTTCAAAAGAGCACGGACACGACTTTGTACCCTATCTCTCTCTCTCTCTCTCTCTCTCTCTCTCTTTCCCCTCCTCTACTTTCTTCACCTTTAAAACTTACTTACTTGGCTAAACGGTAATTAACAAGCTACTAAATATTTAAGTTACGCCAGCAAACCGTGTACCCTTTCTCCCCTTCTTCTTCTCCTCCTCCTCCTCCTCCTCCTCCTTTTACCTCCCTTTACCTGGCTAATCACCTAAAGACTCTTCACTTTCAGCTCTACCTTCAGCCTCAACGCGTTAGACTGGTGGGCATTTTACATCATCCCCCCCAAACGAATAAAAAAAAAACACTGACCTTATAAAACACAACAAACCGTAATTGGCGTAATATTTCTCAGCGTGCAAACCAAACATTCTCTAATTTCCTTGCATCGATCCGGCGTTCTAATGGTATGGAGGTTCTCTTTTTTTTCTCTCGTTTTTTGTTTGTTTGTTTTTCTCCTCCTCGTGAGCGGTTTCAGTTATTTGTTGCATTAATTTACCGACATAAGGAGGGAAGTTTAGCGAAGAAACGACCACTGAAGGACCAGAGTTAGGGAAAGACGGCAATAACAGCGAAAAAGTTAAAAAGGGAGGGAGGGAGGGACGAGGGAAGGAAGAAAGGAAGGAAGGAAGGAAGGAGGGAAAAAATGGCAATAATAGCAAGAAAGTTGAAAAGGAAGGCAGTTTGGATGGAAGGAAGGAAAGAAAGAAGTAAAGAAGAAAGGAAGAAAAAGGAAGAAAAAAGAAAAAAAGATAGGAAGGAAGGAAGAAGAAAGAAAAATAGGGAAGTAATGAAGGATCAAGAAGAGAATAAAGAGAAGACAGAAAAGGAGGAGGAGGAGGAGGAGGAGGAGGAGGAGGCGTGGTGTCAGAAAGCTAATCTGGGCATAAAACAAAAATATTAGAGGAACATAAACGGAAAGTTAAACAGAATATTTAAAGCAGAGAAAAATGAAAGTAAAATGGGAAAGAAATTTCGGAAAAAGGGATTAGGAAGCAGGGACAGGAGGAGGAGGAGGAGGACAGGGATGAAGGGGATTAGGAGGAGAAGAGAAGAAGGACGAAGAGGAGGAGGAGGAGGAGGAGGTGGAAGAGGAGGAGGAAATAACATAACAAAAATAGCCTGTCTTCGTTACATCTCAGTTCCTTCTCTAACTAATATTTGTAAACATTTATGATTTACTTTCACATTTATATATATTTTTGTGAGTCTCTCAATCGTTGTCTGGCTTACATCGTTCTCTGTCTGTATCTATCTGTCTATCTATCCATCTATTTATCTATCTTTTTTTCTTTTTTTCCCTACAATTTCTTCATTTTCTGCACGTATTCTTTCCACTGGACGTTTTTTTTCCATTTTTTCTTCGTCTAATCTATTTTGGTCTAGCTCTTTCCTTTCCTTTGTGTCCAGACGCGACAAACTCTCTTAGATTTCTCCCTTTGTCTCCTTCCTTGATATTCTTGCTCGCCATCCGTGCACTAATAAGCGTCCAATCCAGATATTTTTTGTGTATACTTCTGCTAAGAATTCCAAGCTGGAGCTCCTATTACATATATTTTTTTTCATATCTTCTTCTTCTTCTTCTTCTTCTTCCTCTTCCTCTTCTTCTTCTTCTTCTCTTTTCCACCTTCCTTGCTATTCCTCAGCTCTTCCTTCTGCGAATGTTGATTCTTCGTTCTCATTTTGTTTCTTGTTATTTTTCCAACTCCTCATTCTCCTCTTTCTTTAGGCGAGCACTTATGTTTGTCCTCCTCCTCCTCCTCTCCCTCCTCCTCCTCCTCCTCCTCCTCCTCCTCCTCCTCCTCCTCCTTCCCTTCCTCCTCCTCCTCCTCCTTCTTCTTTTCGTCCTCCTTTTTTGTTTTCCAGCATTTTTTTCTGCTTCTCTGCGTTTCAAATTCTCCCATTCTCATACTCCTCCTCCTCCTCCTCCTCATTTTCCTCCTCCTCCTTCTCCTTTTCCTCCTCCTCCTCCTTCTTTGTTTTCCAGCATTTTTTTCTGCTCTTCTGCGTTTCAAATTCTCCCATTCTCCTCCTCCTCCTCCTCCTCCTCCTTCCAGTTGCATGCCTCCACATACGCGTAAGCCAACGAAGAGTAACAGGAGGGTAAAAATAAAATAAAAAAACAATATGAAAGGCGGCTCATAATCACATCATACATATATAACACACTCAAGGAGGAGAAAATATTTATACAGGCATTATTTTGCTGTTAAAAGCAACACTTTATATGTGTTTAACTATAAGAGGCTTCAGCTTGATGATGATTTTCCGCTAAAGATACCATCATAATTATTCCTTGATATTAATATTTATGTTATCCTTACAAATATTGCTTTTAATCAACATACTCTTTTTGTGTGCGTTTCGCTCTCTCTGATGCAGTGAAACCTTCTTTCATTTTATTTGCATTTTTTTTATGTCGCTTTGTTTCTCGTCTCTTTGAAGTGTCAATATCAGCTTTTATGTTTCTTTTCTTTTCTGTGTATGTATATGTATCGCCGTCTCTTTCCTTCGCTTCCCCGGTAACTTTCCATCCACACACACACACACACACACACACACACACACACACACACACACACACATAAGTAGCGACCAACAACGTAATTACCATTGTTTTAAGAGCTTTATAGTCGGGGAGAGAGAGCGAGAGAGAGAGAGAGAGAGAGAGAGAGAGAGAGAGAGAGAGAGAGAGAGAGAGAGAGAGAGAATACGAATAAGATAAAAAGGCAGTAAAGAAATATGGAGAATAAAATCACACACTACAAGTCATCTCTACCGTCCCATCTACTTATATATTTATGATGCAATTTTCCGATGCCCAACGTGGAGTATCAAAAATATGTATACAAAAAAAATGTGTAGTAAGAAGGTATTGACTCTTTCCACATCTTCAGCCTCACGAAGGAATAGAAGAAGAAAAAATAATAAACCATAAAAATAAAACAGACAGACTAGAATCGAAGTTGCGCCCCTCTCCTATGGCTAAGAAGGAAGAAAGTAGAATAAAAGCTAAAAAAAAAATATATAAACTGTAAAATAAATAACAAGAGAAAAATAGAAATACAGACACAACTACACCTGCTGGCCACTCAGAACACTGCAATATGAAACGCAGGTGTAGGGGCATTAAACAATAACGCTAACTGATCGATAACAAAGGCTCGGTGTGACGTTATGCTTCGTTCACTTTGTTATTTCATCCACTCAAAGCGTAGTAAAGTTGATGAAAGCATTGGTAACATAAGTACTAGCTGTGTACTTGTGTGTGTGTGTGTGTGTGTGTGTCCTGCTTTATGGCCAGAGTGTAAATATACTAAGAAATGAACGCATGTCATTCTGTAAGGCGTTGGCTGGTGTGTGCGCGTGCATGGAGAGCTACCGGCGAGTGAGGCGCTGAATATGTACATGTACGCTACGTGATTCATAATGACGTGTGGGAGTTAAGTATGAAAATTTAATGTCATACTGCGGATACTTTTTTATTGTTCGTTTTCTGTATTTTATTTCTAGTTTAGTTGTTTCGGGTGTTGCTCCTTTGGTTGCTTTGTTCCCCTGTGTAACTCTTTTTGTTAAATTTAAAGGTCCTCACCCTCACTTCTCTCTCTCTCTCTCTCTCTCTCTCTCTCTTGTAGTGTGTGTGTATGTGTGTGTGTGTGTGTGTGTGTGTGTGTTTTATACGACGACTTCTCTTAATAAACCAAACAACCACTCGCCTCTCTAAACAAACCGCGGTGTAGTCTGCCATTACGACGAGAAAAACACGCTACATTCCCTCTTCGTTGTGGCCCCGAGGATATGGCGAGCAAACATAATAAATAAGAGAAAAATGGACGGAAGAAAAACAGGCCGACGATTACGATATTACACCTGGCCGGCTGCCTGCTCCAACGGTCCGGGGGAGTTTTATTCGTTCCCAACTTTTATGTAATATTGTAAAAGCTGAGACCGGGTTGTAGAAAATTAAATGGCAGTAAAAAATTGTTGTTGTTTATTAAAGGCAGCTTAGGATGACAAAAGGTGAAAAAAAAACTACCTGAATTTTTGGTTTGAATTGAACATTTTTTTCTATAAATGCTAAATATTTTCAGGATAAAAGAGTCAAAAATGTAAAAATTCTACGATTAGAAAAAAAGATAAGTTCCAGGAATTATGAATAAAAAAGCATTGCAGTTAAGGATAAGAATATTTATCAACCAGCCCAGAGATAACGGGAAATAAAAAAGGAATTGGAATCTAAATCACATCTGGACTTCAATGTTTCCCTGCTGGTGCCACACTTTTGAGCACGTTTGAATGAGCCAGAAACTAAAATCAGATGAATGCGTCACTGCCTCCGCCGTTTTTAGACCTTATTACGATAACACACAACCATTGATTCCCTTTAATATACCACGTGTCATTGCACTAGAAAACTTTTGTTACAATACTGTCCGTTACAACATTCATGGTAACGACTGTGTACCAATTATAAAAAAAAAAAGATATACCTAGAGATTTTTTTTTTTATCATCTACAAGCTACTGAATTATGATTTGATTCAATACTACAGTCGGAAATAAAATAAGAAAATCTCCATTGGTAACTGATGAAAACTAGTAAAAAGGAATAATTTACGAGAAAGCTTAAAAGTTAGGCCTATAGCTGAGTGTGAGATGCCTGGATTTCAAAGTTTGTCGACCAGTGGAAGGCAGGGCGGGTGGGAAGCAGGCCAGCCCGCAGCCTCCTGACAACACGACGTTTAACTTGATACGTACTTCAGCGCCGTTATAGAGGAGGTGTGCGTCCCAGGCAGTAACTGTCCAGCCTCCTGCAGCAGCGGGCTTGTGTACAGTGCTTCTGGCTGTGCAGGAAATCCAATGTACGCTGCAGTTAAGAAGGAGTGGTAGTAGTAGTAGTAGTAGTAGTAGTAGTAGGAGGAGGAGGAGGAGGAGGAGAAGTAGTAGTAGTAGTAGTAGTAGTAGTAGTAGTAGTAGAAAATAAACATGGGTGGAGGTAGCTTTTATGTAGTAGTAGTAGTAGTAGTAGTAGTAGTAGCTGTGGTACAAATAGTAGCAGTAGCAGATATTTTGTTGTTGCAGTAATAGTAGTTGTAAAAGTAGTGTAAGAATCAGGAAATAATAAGATATAGATATATAAATGTAATAATTTTATATTCATATTTCATGTTTTTTTTTTTTCTTTTTTTTTTTTTTTTTTTTTTTGCTAGTCTATTTTTTTCCTTGGATCTGATGGATGGTGTGGGTCCTGGTTTTCTTTTTCTCCTGATAGGTTGGTCAGCCCGGCCAAGCCTGTTCTGGGCGAGTGGAGTGTTTTATAGTGGGCTCGGCTGCCATCAGCTCATGCTGCCCCCCCCTCATAGATCCTAGGTGAATCTAGAGGTCTCTAGGTGAGGTTGTGGTGTGTGGACAGCATGTTGGGTCGGTTTGCGGCACTCTGGTGGCACTGGGCGGGCATTGAATCTGGCGGATTGCGGCATTGAAACTCGCGTCCTCTGTCGTTACTGGCCACGACTCAGCCACCGCCTCCCCAAATCAGTACTTCATTCAAAAAAAGACAAGAGAGTGTTACTTACTAGCCAGCCTTGCCGCGGGTGATGCGCTGAGGAGGAAGGTGGTGTCCGCAATGTGCTTGCTTACGGGTGTAAGTGTCCCTACAATTTGCCTTTCAATACTATCCCTACACTCGGCATCACTCGCGAGAAAGATCACCTTTAGTGGTCCTAACTACCTCCGACTTCTTGTTATTTAGCCTTTTAGACGCAGCGATGATTTACAAAATGCTGTTATATACGCCAACCACTTGAAACGGCCCTCACCCCAAAACGAAATTATTTAGAAGTCACACACGACGACGGTAACACATTCATGGACATTACTTAAGCCCACTTTTTTACTGTATGAAAAACAGAGCCAAGGAGCGCGCACCAACGACGTTCCACTAACACAGCGCATCTTTTACATAAGCTATCGGAAACCCCACCACTTGAGCAGTGTTGGAATCCTGGGCCACGCGGCAAAGGTTGGCGCGGGTCAAATCCTGAACTTGAACGCGCTCTAAGGTCAAAACCAAAGAAAAATATTGTACTCACCCCAGCGCAGTCAGCATCAGCAGTTGTAGAGGCATCCATCGCCTACCTGGAAAAAAAATACAAAAGAATCATTATTTATGGAAAAATACCAAACACCTGTAAATTACTGTCCATCACTTGTCAAAATCATGATTCCTATGTAACGTCCCGGCCCAGTAAGAGTAATAAAGCTAATTTGACTGCTAATCTCCCACTCTAGTAATAAAGAACTGAAATTATGATCCATTATTATTTGTTAACAATAAATTATACTTCAAAGCTAAAGGGACAGACAGACATCTGGCGCCTCATTAACATTTATTACTCCCATTCAGCTGCTCAGTATTTTTCTGTCGAGCCCTTCATGCACTAATTACATTATTAATCGATGGAACATTATGGGCCAATCCTAATTAGCATCGGCTGGTACGACTTACCGTGCTTCAGCATTTTTGTATTTTTTGTTTGTGTGTATTTCTGAAGCAAAACTGAGTAAGGAAATTAATGTGGTTATTCTTCATGTTCCGCCTTTTGACATGTTTCAGTTTCTTTGTTCTGTATAGTTAAAGATTCCTATTCACTGGCTTATATTTGTCCATGTCTGTGCGTTAATTCGACTGTCAGTCTAATATATTTCTTCTTTCACCTTTCCTTCCTTTCATATTCTTCATTAGCAATTCATTAACTACCAAGAGGAAGAGAGACGATTATGTAGTATTTGCGCCTGTCTTTTCGGTCATGGTATCAGGTCGACACTTTTTATTCTTCTCTTCATATCTGGATGTCCATTACTCTTCAATCCACGACACATGGCTAGCCCCCTGACACTTTTTTCTTCCTTAGTATCCATCGCCAAATTTATACTGGGCGGCACATAAATTGCCTGTGTGTGTGTGTGTGTGTGTGTGTGTGTGTGTGTGTGTGTGTGTGTGTGTGTGTGTGTGTGTGTGTGTGTGTGTGTGTGTGTGTGTGTGTGTGTGTGTGTGTGTTTATTTTGTATTCCAGCATGCCTTGTTTGCGTCTGTCAGTCTGTCTCTTTTTCTGTTGGGTATCAGTCTCACTCTCTCTCTCTCTGATAGTGTGTAACAATATCTGTCTGTCTGTCGATCTCTGTGATTTGTAACTATATGCGTCTGAGTGTCGGTCTGTCTGTCTACCTGTCTCTTCTTCTGTCTACCTGTCCATTTGCCTTCATGTCTATCTGTCAGAGTATACTTCACAAGCTAGCAACATACAATTCAACATCCAACTCTATTTGTCATGCACTTCACAGCGTCCACCAATGGCAGGCAACGCAGAATCTCCCTCCCTCACCCTCCCCGCTGCTCCTTCCTTTGGCGATGAATATTTACGTAATTACGGCTTAGCGAGGAACACCTTGGCGCACACCTGTCGATCGATGGGCCATTTGACACGTGCACTGCATTCACTTATCCGCCTGGTTGATGATGGTGGTCGTAGAGGTGACAGGGAGTGAGTGCAATGGTGGTGGTGGTTGTGGTGGTGGTCGTAACAGATGTGGCGTTGGTTGGATTATGATAATGAAGTAGCGGTATTGAAGAAGTAGTAGTAGTGGTGCTGGTGATTGTGGCGGTGGCATTTATTTATTTATCCATTTATTTACTTTTCGTATATGTGTACAATTCTGTTGATATCATTTTTTGCATATTTTAAACAGTAATCTTGCTCAAGAATATACCCGCTCTTCTCCTCCTCCTCCTCCTCCTCCTCCTCCTCCTCCTCCTCCTGCTTCTCCTCCTCCTCCTCCTCCTCCTCCTCCTCCTCCTCCTCCTCCTCCTCCTCCTCCACCTCACTCCTCCTCTTCCTGCCAATCATCGACTCCTCGGGTTCAGCTTTCAGTTTTTTTTGTTGTTGTTGTGTGTTGGCGACGCGAGAGGAAAGGTAATAAAAATTCCTTTCACTCGATACCTCGCCTTGACTTACTTCTCTCTCTCTCTCTCTCTCTCTCTGTGCGCGCATGTGTGTTTAGTTCTTGTAATTATTTTATTTTCTTATTAATAACACTGCCGCAACACACACACACACACACACACACACACATACACAGCTGCTGGCGTACACAGGTGTGGCGTCTCACCTGCCTTACACCTGGACTTGAAGGGAGTTACTGAGTCTCATTAAACACGTGTGTGTGTGTGTGTGTGTGTGTGTGTGTGTGTGTGTGTGTGTGTGTGTGTGTGTGTGTGTGTGAGGCAAGGACGGACGCTCACCTGAGTCAACAGCGTCACCTGCCCGCCCCGGCAACGACACTCACCAAGGTAGCTACTAGTGTATGGCCGCCAACCGCAAAGTGACGTGAAGATCAATAAGCTAATACAACAGAGAAAATATTTGATATTTAACTGTGAATCCTCTTCATAAATAAGGAACATTCTCCTTTATGACGAGTAAAAATTCGTCTCGTTGATAACATGAAAGATACCTAATTTATGACAAGGAAGACATACAATCCACAAAAAGTATCTAGCTTATAATAGTAAAAATGACCTTAATAGTGAAATAATGTAATTCATACTAGACAAGCAATCTCCTTTCCATGACTTGAGAGATATCTTTTCGTGAATGTTTTAAAGCTTGAAAGTGGTAAGGCTCCCGCTACTTAACTATCCGCTGCGATTGGCACGGATTTCGCCTTCACTGGTAGCCTGGTAACACATACTCCCATGTCTTTCTCTGCCTTGGTGGTGGATAGTGGAGTGTTTCCCATGTGGTTTTGATTTTTGCTTTAGTCTCATCAAAGCGAACGCACCAGCTGCATCAATTACATCCATTAGCTAGTGTAGCCTACTTGCTGCGTTGTTCCGCGGAGACAGTTAACCCCTTGACTGCGGATTTCCTCCCAGAAGTCATCACCAAGCTACAGGAATGGAACAAAAAGTGGCTGCTACAATTCAATGAAGAAAAATGTAAAGTTATGCACCTTGGGAGGCGATATCATGCATAGCAATACCACATGGGAAACACTCCACTATCCACCACAGAGGCAGAGAAAGACATGGGAGTATATGTTACCAGCCTACCAGTGAAGGCGAAGTCCGTGCCAATCGCAGCGCACAGTTAAGTAGCGGGAGCCTTAGCCGGAAGCCCTTTGCTCTACGCTAAAACTCCGACAAAATGCAGCTAATGAGGCAGAGGCTTGAAAAATAAACATTCATCCAGCACTTTTCAATGAGAGCGCAAGGGCAATGCACTTGATTATTATATCTGAAAAGTATATTGCCTAATTAAAAGTGATTAAACTATCTTCATTAACAGAGTTACCGATAAAACTCATTTGAAAGCGCGATAGATTCACGAAAAAGAAACTGAGAACAATGAAGGATCAATGAAGGATAAAGAAGAAAAAACAAAGTGAAAAGAGGAGAAAGCATAAGTCTTAAAAATCCATTCATAGTCAATCAAAACTTTCAGTCATTCAATTTGCCTTGACTTTCTTACAAAATAAATAAGAAATAACGATCATTACTCAAGACACACAAAGAAAACCAGACATTAATCTACATTCTTTCACCTTTCCTTCCTTTCATATTCTTCATTAGCAATTCATTAACTACCAAGAGGAAGAGAGACGATCATACCTGTCAAAACTAATTAAATATCTCTTGAAGCCCGCATGACTTCAGAAATGATTGACGTGGTGAAGGGACGGGAGGGGGTAAGGTAAGCAGAGGGAGGAGGGAGGAGGAAGGAAAGAGAGGAAACGGAGGGAAGGGAGGGAGGAGGCGAGAGGGAGAGGTGTTAACGGGAGGAGGATACGGAAGTGAAGGGGAGAATGAGGGAAAGGAGAGAGGAAGAGAGAGGAAGGGGAGAGACGAGAAGGGAGAGAGGGGAAACAGGAGGAGTGGAGGAAAGGTGTGCAAGGAAAAATAAGAAGTATGTTAAGAGGCAAAGAGCTGTTCTAGGTAGTGAAGAAGGCAGAGAGAAGGGAGAAGTGAAGGAAGGGAGGGACTGGTGGCAACGGGAGTGAGCGAGAGATTTTAACCGAAGGAGAGAAGAGTGAAGGACTTCCAGCGCGGAGGAAAAACGAAAACAATGGAAGGAAAGACAGCAGGCGACTCTCCTTTCATGTCTTCTTAAAAATATAAATGAGGAAAATGAGCTGCTTCTGTTGACTGGAGATAGGCGAAAGAGAAGTTCCGAAAAGACAGGTGGAAAGACAAAGACAAGAGGTAGAGATAAAAAACAGGAGTGGGGAGGGAGCGTGCAAATGAAAAGATCTGAAAGGGAAACTAGACAGGAAAGAAAGTGCGAATCAAAAAGCTCATTGTTATCTAAAAATTGAACAAAAAGAATGCACTAAATGAACGAAAGCGTAAAAAAAACAAATTAAGAGGAGAAGGCGGAGGCAGGAGATGAAGAGGAGGAAGAGGAGGAGGAGGAGGGAGATGAGGAAAAATAGAGGAGGGAGAGTTGTTAAAAACCTAATGAAAAACGCGCTGGAAGTGAAGAGAGAAAATTAATGAGGTATAATGAATCTGTGTGTGCGTGTGTGTGTGTGTGTGTGTGTGTGTGAGAGAGAGAGAGAGAGAGAGAGAGAGAGAGAGAGAGAGAGAGAGAGAGAGAGAGAGAGAGAGAGAGAGAGAGAGAGAGAGAGAGAGAGAGAGAGAGAGAGAGAGAGAGAGAGAGAGAGAGAGAGAGAGAGAGAGAGAATTAATTAACGAAAGTGAGGAAGAGAAGAAGCTTAAACTCTGCATCAGGGACATTAAAGAAAGGAAGAAATGGTAATGAAGAGGAAGAATTAATGAAGGAGAAGAGAGAGAGAGAGAGAGAGAGAGAGAGAGAGAGAGAGAGAGAGAGAGAGAGAGAGAGAGAGAGAGAGAGAGAGAGAGAGAGAGAGAGAGAGAGAGAGAGAGAGAGAGAGAGAGAGAGAGAGAGAGAGAGAGAGAGAGAGAGAGAGAGAGAGAGAGAGAGAGAGAGAGAGAGAGAGAGAGAGAGAGAGAGAGACCGAAAAAGAAAAACTGGAGAGGATGAAGTTGCAAACGTTGATAAGAAGCGCACGCCGAGAGAACCGCCGGGAGAAGGATGAACCGAGATGAAAGAGACAAAGAAAAGGAAAATAAAGTTAAAGGAAATTGACAAGACACAGCAAAGGAAGCAGGAAGGGAAAGAATAACGAAGAAAAAAAAAAAAACTGTTCGTACATATAAAGAAAAAAAATATACATGCGCGTACCAAATTAAATATATGCATGTACAAAAAATAATATACATGTACAGAAAAAGTATATATGTAAATAAAATAAAAATATACACAACTAATGCAGCAGGAAGGGAAAGAACAGCGAAGAAAAAAAAAACTGTACATATATATAAAGAAAAAAATTACATATATGCGTGTTCAAAAAAATATATGCATGTGCAGAAAAGAATATTGGTAAAGAAAAAGTATATATGCAAATAGAAAAAAATATATACATGTAAAGAAATGATATACATATACGCAAAAAAATAAAAATAAATATACTTGTAAAAATCACTGGTGTAAATGTAGGAGAGGATGAGTGTAATCCGTAATGATGAACTTTTTTCCATATTTTTTGACGTTTTTTTCACTTTTACTTCTTTCTTTTAATTTTTTAATTTTTTTTATCTTTCTCGATGATGAAACTGTATTCTGTTCTCTCTCTCTCTCTCTCTCTCTCTCTCTCTCTCTCTCTCTCTCTCTCTCTCTCGATATATGCGTGCATCAGTAAACAGGAGACTGACGAGGAAAATACCGTCAAACGTCAGATATAAAAAAAAAAAAAAAAAAAAAAAAAAAAAAAATCACGTGTAACCTTCAAGTTCACTTTTTTTATGACCGGTTAAAGATACACACACACACACACACACACACACACACACACACACACACACTCGAACTCTTCCTACCTACCCTTCCCTTTCCTTCCTTTAGTTTTCCTTCCGTTCCCTTCACCTTCTTTCCTGTCCCTTCATTCTCCTTTCATCCCTTCCGTCTTCATCCCCATCCCTTCCTCTCCTCTCCTCTCCTCTCTTATAGCCTCTCTGCAGCTACCCTTCTCTCGTCCTCTCCCGTACCATCCTTTCTCTCTACCTCTCCCGTACCATCCCTTCCCTCCCTTTCCCTCCCCTTACCTTCCCTCCCTTTACCTCGCCTTACCTTAAACGCCTCTCGTTAATCATTTCCGCCTCACTAACAAGACGTAATGAAGTCGTTGGTGAATGCAGACTTACCATTACGATAAGACCCCTCCATGACGCGGCCGGGATAACGAACAGGCGGGTGGAAGGCTTATTAATCTGAAAGTTCGTAATATCGGGGAGCGTAGAGAAGCAAGAGGTTATTTATCACCAAGTGCTTAATATCGGGGTCACATCAGCTCTCAGGTGTGGAAAAAGCAAGGGAGGAGGAGGGATGGGAGGTAAGGGCTGGAGAGAAAGGGTAGGGATGTATGGGGATGGCTGAGGAGTAAATGAGAGAGAGAGGGGAAGGGAGAGGTTAAAAGGTACATACTTAAAGGGTCATATAGTTAGGCTGGAAGGTAAAAGGAGGGAAGAGAAGAGGGGAGTCAGGTAGGTAGGTAGATACTTAGGAAGGATATATGGAGATGGTAAAGGTTAGGGAGGGGGAAAAGGGAGGGAGGAAGGAAAGTAGCTAGGAAGTGGGATTGTTATAAAGCAGAAAAGGAAGAAAAAAAGTGAGGCCGAGTGAGGAATGGCTCGAGAAAGAGGGAGGAAGGGGGAGACAAAAACGTTAGATAAATAAGGTGCAGGAGTAAAGGAAAGTAGAAAGAAGGTAAATAAACTGGGGCTTAAGGGATTAATCTGGGAGAGTATGAAAGGAAGGGTATGGAAGAGACAAAAAGAGAAGGTGAAAGGATAGGAACATCATGAAAAGTGGATATGGAAGGGAGGAAACAGGATCTATGGAATAAGGTAAAAATTGGGTGACGGTTGAAAAGGGAGAGAGAGATAAATACCAGGGAGGAAAGGACACAGGTAAGGAAGGTAATTAGGGACGCAGGTAGACGTAACAGGGATGGTTTATAGAGGCAGGTGAGAAAAGGTGAGCAGATGTGAGGTTAATTATAAAGTATTGATTTTGCGTCCAGTATCCAACGTCCGAAGTTTAATGTTTTTTTTTTTACCGACTCTCTCTCTCTCTCTCTCTCTCTCTCTCTCTCTCTCTCTCTCTCTCTCTCTCTCTCTCTCTCGCCCTGGAGGAAGTGGGACAGGGCAAATGAGCCTCTTCATATGAACGACTCGCGCCCAAACAAACAAGTCGCTAAATTTCTGAGTTAATTTGGTCCCGTGTCTAGTGTGTGTGTGTGTGTGTGTGTGTGTGAACGATCATCTTTTACACCCCAGCCCATCCGCACACACACACACACACACACACACACACACACACACTCACACACACACACACACACACATTTACACAAACAAAGTAAACAATTAAACGCAAACAAACAAGCAAACAAGTAATCATACGCATCATCAAGATTACCCCCTCCCAAAAAAAAAAGCTCCAAAAACTAAGAAATCCACTTAACTTGAACTTCATAACCTTTTCTTCTCCATAAAGCTTCTACTCAGCGCTTTAATAGTTACTGGGAAATGATGGAAAGTGGTTCTGTAGTGGGAGGGGGGGAGGGGGACAGGATCTATAGAATAACGTAAACAAGGGGTAGGAGAGACATACCTAGGAGAAAAGGAACCAGGTAAGGCGGGTATAATGGGACACAGGTAGATGTAAGACGTATTGTTCTCTTCCTTCGTTTTCTTCCTTAAGGGGGGGTTGCCTTAAAAAGTCACTTATTCTTTAGATATATAAATAAGGGTCAGGATTTTGTTTTAAGTTAGGGGATGTTAATAGAGAGAAGAACAATGGTTTAATGAAAGAGGTACTGAAAGAAAATGGGGTTAGGGTTGCCGGGGGTGTGGTTTAAGAGGGATACTTTAAAATTAAGGGAAAATGGGGTCAGGGTTGCCGGGGGTGTGGTTTAAGAGGGCTGTACTAAAATTAAGGGAAAATGGGGTCAGGGTTGCCGTAATATTTTTTTTTATTTATCGTCATTAACAGTATCAATTTTCGAACCCTTAAGGAACATAATTACAGACTTCATTAACAACTATATAAAGTTAAGCCGCGGCCTAATGCTATGTTCATTACCACTTATTTCATCACTTTATATCTGGAAGTGTAACGATAAAAAAAAAAGAGATATTGATTTAATTAGTTGCTTTTCCCTTCCTCTCCTTATCTCTTTCATTCCTTTTTTTAATCCGAAATTGGCCTCTCTTCTCGCCTCTCCTCTGGTTAGAATTTGCAGAGCAGCACCTAGCGGGTCTTTTTTTATTTTTTTTTTTATCTGTTTATTGTCCTGAAGCTATTTCGTTTACTGCAAAAAAAAAGTGTTATCCTTTCTCCCCTCAATCATATTTTTATCAGTTTTTCTCTGCATCCATGATATCCCTCCCCCTCCCATTCTATTGCTTTCTTTTCATCTATTGTTCGTGCTATTACACTTTCTCTCGTTGTGATCGCCTTCCAATACGAATGATATATTTTTTGGTAGTTGCTTCCCTTCTTATCTCGGCAATATTTCCTCTCCTTTCTTGGTCCTCCCTTTTCTTTCACTGTTTTAAACTTTTCTCTCGCTCTCATGGTTGTCTTGCATATGTTCGCTTTCTCTCGATATTCTGTTCCGTCCGTCCTTGCAAAATCTTCTCCTTTTCGATATTCTTAAAGATGATTTGTGCTTCGAGGAATCCTGTGCCCAGACAACACCTCGCCACGCTCCATACGAAGGTGACGTTATTTTGCTCTGCTTTGTGATATGTTTCCCTTTTTCCTGCTGTTATTTTATTTTATTTCCTCGTCTTCTTATTCTTATACTCTTTTCTACTTTTTTTTTATTCTTCTACTGCATATTCTTCTTGTTTTTTTGTTCTATTATGTTTTCTTTTTTTTTGTTTTTCGTCCTCTCATTTTTTTTCTTTCCTTTCTGACTTTTTTTTCTTTTTTCTAATTTATTTAACTTCTTTTGATATTATTATTTTTCTTCTTTTCTTCTCTCTTATTATCTTTTCTAATATTTTTCAATACTTCTCGTCCTCTTCTTATCATCCTTCTCTCCTCCTCTTCCCTCTCCTCCTCCACTTGACCCTCCTCCTCCTCCTACTCCTCCCCTTCACCTCGTTGACAATATAATCTCCTTTCGATTAAAATGTGACAAGGTATTTTAAGTTTTCGACAGAGTAATCATCGAAGCTCTGTTGGACGTCTTGATGTTTACTTGTGGGGTTGATTGTTGTCTTTGGTGAGAGAGAGAGAGAGAGAGAGAGAGAGAGAGAGAGAGAGAGAGAGAGAGAGAGAGAGAGAGAGAGAGAGAGAGAGAGAGAGAGAGAGAGAAATACACTACGAAAATATTAACAGCAACAAACAAAAGCGAGAGAAAGAACGACCCCACTAAAATAATAAATGGAAATGCCCAAGAAAAGCCTCAACAAAAAGGAACAAGAGTCGAGAGTATAAAGAAAAGGGGATTGAAAAAGATAACTAAAGCGTTTGCCACCGCCTTAAAAGACTCCATGAAACTTTGCAAGGAATTTCAAAGACATACAATATCTCTCTCTCTCTCTCTCTCTCTCTCTCTCTCTCTCTCTCTCTCTCTCTCTCTCTCTCTCTCTCTCTCTCTCTCTCTCTCTCATTAGTATATAACCTTTTTTTTATCTTCTCGTAATCTTTCCTCTGGTATCTCTTTTTCCTAGTTATTTTTCGTTCCTATTTCTTTATCTTTTACTTTATTTCCTTCACCATTTCCTTATCACCCGTTAAAACACCCTCCAGCTTTCTCACTCTCCTCCTCTTCCTCCTTCTTCTCCTCCTCTTCTTTAACGCTCACTGACATCCCTTCCTCACTAAGTCACTAACTCCGTCACAGAAGCGTAAAAATAAATTCCCTCTGGTCTTCCTTCCCGCCCAGAATTACTTACTGGCCGAGGATATTTATTTAGCTCTTAGTGGAAGATGCGAGAGAGAGAGAGAGAGAGAGAGAGAGAGAGAGAGAGAGAGAGAGAGAGAGAGAGAGAGAGAGAGAGAGAGAGAGAGAGAGAAACAAAAATCCGTGAAAGCTGAAGGTGAATGTGTTTTCAATGTCTGATTCTTTTCTTTTTGGATATGAGAAGAGGAGGTGGAGAGAAAGAGGAGGAGGAGGAAGAAGAGGAAGAGGAAACGTCAGAAGAGGAGGAGGAGGAGGAGGAGGAGGAGGAGGAAGTAGAAGAGAAGAAAGAAGGAATGAAGCAGATTTTTCTTCTCCGTTTGCGAGCTAATTTTTGTGGTGTTTTCTTTCTGTACTGTTCAAGTGTTCTCCGTCTCTCGCTCGCCCTGCCTCTGATGTACGTGTTTAATATCACTCTCATACTCAGGCTCCTCATACTTTTTTCCCTTTGTACTTTTCTCGTTTATAATACGGCTTAACCCTCTCTCTCTCTCTCTCTCTCTCTCTCTCTCGCTCGCTATTTATTTCTCTCTTGAGCGCTGCACATTCTCACCCTCCGTTTCAGTCTATTTTGTAACACGTTAAGCTGTTTTTTTTTATCTTTTATCTTAAATCTCTCTACATTATCCCAACAGGACCACCATGTAACTCAATATTTAAAGTATAAATCCATACACATTCACTGCATTCTGAAACACGAATTTTTACGTACGTAGTAAAGAGTTTTTTCACAATTTCATTTATTTTCACGGAAGTCTTTCTCGTGTTGGCGCAAATATCTTTAATATAAACATACATATTTTACCTTATATGTTAGTGTAATTGGATCGAGGCCATTACAAGAAGAAAAATTATAAGTTTACCTGACCACCAGATAAAATAAACATAAAAACACACACTAGCCAATGGATAAAATAAATGTTAAAAGTAATGCCAGAAGAATAAGTATACCTGCCCAATAGAGAAAAATATATCAAAATGGAAATTCTACAAGTACTTATGTCGGGAAAGGTATTGGTATTCCCCTCCTGAAAGGGTTCCCGTGCTGCATAGAGAGAAAGGGAAGAGGGGGAAGGGAAGCAAAATGAATATAAGTGGAATGAATAC
This sequence comes from Eriocheir sinensis, assembly GCF_024679095.1. Lineage (NCBI taxonomy): Eukaryota > Metazoa > Arthropoda > Malacostraca > Decapoda > Varunidae > Eriocheir > Eriocheir sinensis. The sequence continues at coordinate 3,116,047 of NC_066543.1, forward strand.
CAAACAAGGCAATGATTACACAAGTGAATGAACGAAAATAAAAGTGCATAACGCTCACAAGCAAGCCTTTGTTTTCAAGAAAGTTTTAATGAATAACAACGTAAAAAATAATAAAAGAAAAGAAGAAAAATTGAGCCCGCAAATACCTTCCACGTCTAGAGCACGTAATGACAGACCTGCTATCGAGGAATGTTGTAGAATTTATTTTTCTTTAAGTCGTATGTGTGTTGTGTTCCTCGTGTGTGTGTTACCTTATTCCTGACACACCGCGGCGTAGGTGAGCCCTGCGTGCGGCTAATACCCGACACGTGGGTCGTTACTCAGGCGTTCCGGTGCCGCGATGCGCAGTAACTGTTGTCTGTGTGAAGAACAAGCACTAACTCCTGACACGTGGCTGAGAAACACGAGTCACCCATACCTATACACCTTTCTGTACCTTTTGTTTGTTTTGGCGTGGTCCGTGGTAGCTATTAAATGGTGTGTCAAGAACAAACACTAGCTTCTGATACGTGGCTGAGAAACACGAGTCACCTATATCTATACACCTTTCTGCGCCTTTTCTTCGTTTGTTTTGGCGTGGTCCGTGGTAGCTATTAATTGGTGTGTAAAGAACAAACACTACCCTCTAACACGTGGCTGAGAAACACGAGTCACCTATCTTTATACACCTTTCTGCGCCTTTTCTTCGTTTGTTTTGGCGTGGTCCGTGGTAGCTATTAATTGGTGTGTCAAGAACAAACACTAACCTCTAACACGTGGCTAAATAATACGACTCACCCACGTATACACTCTTTTGCTTGTTTTTCGCGTTTGTTTTGCTGTGGTGTGTAGTGACTATCGGGTGTATGAAGAAGAAACACCGACACTTAGTTGCAGATTAATGAGTCCCCCAACGTACATACTCTTTTGCTTATGTGTGCTACTTAATATTTCGTCTACCAGTTTATTTGGCTGTCTATTTATGCGGCCAGATGGCATGGGTCCCTGTTTTTCTCTGATCAAGTTTAGATTTAGCCTTATCGAGCGTTTTACAAGATCACTTTTTACGGAATCCGCCCTGGCGATGAGACAGAAGGTTGATCTTTTTATAGTCCGATTATACACCAGCTCCAATATCCACCCATTCATATATTTTCATCTAAAAGTTTATCCATTTGTTTGTCCCTCTGTCTGTCTACTGCCTGGGTGCTTGTCTGTCTCCTGTTCTGCCTGTCCCCGCGCCTGTCCATCCGATTGCATGTCCATCTGTCACCCCGTCAGCCGTCCTTCCCGTCGACGTGCAACAAAAGACCCTCGAGGGAGAATGTCAGTATGGAGGGTGCAGAGGAATGCAGGAAAAATGGAGGACTTGGAGGAAGGGGGTGGGGGTGGGGGTGGGGTAGGGGGAGTGGGGGAGGGGGAGGCAGGAGCTTACTTCCCATTTGAATAATCATAATGATTTTATTCAGTCTATATATGAAAGATTAATTTGTAACTTTTCCCGGAAATTCAATTTACTAATCAAAATACCACTCAGTTCCAGGTAGATGTAGCCCTTTTTCTTAATGTTATTATGTTATAAATAATGTTTCATCATCCCCATACCAGCTTTGATAATCCAGGGATGGCACTCGTGAGGAAAAGCAACGATAATAATGATGGTAATAATTATAGAAAATATATTGATGATGATAATAATAATAATAATAATAATAATAATAAATATTTTTTCACATCTACAATTGTTCATTATTACCATTAATATTATTATTATTATTATTATTATTATTATTATTATTATTATTATTATTATTATTATTATTATTATTATTATTATTATTATTATTATTATTATTATTATTATTGTTATTATTATTGTTATTATTATTATTATTATTATTATTATTATTATTATTATTATTATTATTATTATTATTATTATTATTATTATTATTATTGTTATTATTATTATTATTATTATTATTATTATTATTATTATTATTATTATTATTATTATTATTATTATCATTATTGCTATTATTATTATATATATTTATTGCTACTACGATTTTATTAATTATGAACTTCCGCCAGGCCCGGTCGGTTTGCCGGTCTCCCGCACATCCACATCGAACCATTAGAATTGTATATATATAATGGATCCTTACTTCTCCTTCCTTTCTACTGACGCATTAGCTAATCAGATGATGGTCCAATACACACACACACACACACACACACACACACACACACACACACACACACACACACACACACACACACACACACACACATTCCTCCCCTGTCACCCAATCCATCGCCTCGTCCCCCCCCCTCCTCCTCTCCCCAACTTGTCCCCTCGTCCTCTAAACTACTTTATTTCCCCTCACCCTTCCTGGTTCCTAAATTCCTTCCTCCTCCTCCTCCTCCTCCTCCTCTTCCCTCACCTTCCCACTCCTCTCTCCTTTCTCTTCTCGATCCATCTTTCACGCCCTCCCTTCCAGTTCCATTCACATAACTTCTATTTTCTTACAATTCTTTTTAGACTACTCTCTTATGTTCACTCCTTCATTCCCTCTCCTCTCTTAACGTCTGATTTTTTTCTGTCTATTTCTCTTCATATTTTTCGTCTCCTCCTCTTTCTCCTTCTCCTCCTCCTCCTCCTCTCTCCTGACTTACTTTGAGAACGTTAATTACTGCACCATATTTTTTTTTCCTTTTTTTTTGTGAGCGCCAGAAGAGTTTTCCGCCCCGCCGAGCTACAGTGTGAGGTGCGACTATAAATGTTGGTGAGTTCAGACTGAGTTGGGGTTTAGGTTCACTGCATCCTAATCCTTAAAGATCCATCAACACGTAGGTGTATGATTGAAGATTCCGAATATGATTTTAAAGTCTTGTTTGGCTTCTATCTCTATTTTCTTTTCAAATGCTGTGTCCTATTTTGGGGTGCAGTTTTTTTTATATTCTCGGTTCTTATTCTGTCGCCTTCACCGTAAGGAAAACAATAGAGCTGGTGACGTGTGGATAAATTATTTGTGTGCTTCTTTGGAAACCGCAGATACTGAAGTAGGTATGCACATTAAAGCACACACACACACACACACACACACACACACACACACACACACACACATTCACACACACAGACACACACATTTTTCTCGTCATAAATTTTCATGCGAGTAAATACCCGTCAAGAGGTTGAAAATAATATATATGTACATGCGAGAAAGAGACGCGCACACACACACACACACACACACACACACACACACACACACACACACACACGGGTTGAAAAGAAAGGCTGAAATATTGTGTTTGCATTGCCATTACTTGTCACGCCAGCAAAAATGCATTGTAACCTGTGTGTGTGTGTGTGTGTGTGTGTGTGTGTGTGTGTGTGTGTGTGTGTGTGTGTGTGTGTGTGTGTGTGTGTGTGTGTCATCCATCAGCCATGCCGGCAACAATATATGGCTCTTGCTATGGGCACTGACATAAAAAACGTGAATGTGATAGTGGTGACGGCCGTGAAGTAATAGTGATGGTGGAGATGATGATGATGATGATGATGATTATGTGGAGAAGGATGATGATGATGATGATGAGGAGGAGGAGGAGGTGGTGGTGGTGGTGGTGGTGATCAGAGAATATACAATAGTGTAGAAAAAGTTGCAAGTGGGAACTGGACAAAGAAAATGAAAATTAACGATGATGATCAGAGGAAAATAAAGCTGCTGCTGATGATGATGATGATGACATTGACAACGATGACGATGATAAACAACTTGATCACATCGCAATTTGTCATTCGAATTTATGTATATACAAATATTGACAATCTTCCTGTGTGTGTGTGTGTGTGTGTGTGTGAGAGAGAGAGAGAGAGAGAGAGAGAGAGAGAGAGAGAGAGAGAGAGAGAGAGAGAGAGAGAGAGAGAGAGAGAGAGAGAGAGAGAGAGAGAGAGAGAGAGAGAGAGAGAGAGTGTCATTTACCTCTTTCTTTCTCCTGTACCACGAAAATAGGTACAAAAAATGTGGAAAAATAGAGAAAATTGGTCCCTCAGGATATGTTGGACGTGATACTTTTTACAAACCTTTTTTCACAAACCTCAACACTGCAATAACCTAGCAAGGAGAGATCCCGGAGGGGCTTAGGAGATGAAGGGAGAGCTGAGAGAGAGAGAGAGAGGGAGAGGGGGAAGGAGAGTAAAAGAGTAAAGGAAGAGGAGGGGAAGGGGAAGGAAGGGAGGGGAAGGGGAAGGAAGGGAGGGGAAGGGGAAGGAAGGGAGGGGAAAAAACTACCTGTAATGGGAAAATAGAGGGATAGGAGGGGATGTAAATGTGTCAGAAGTGTGGCATTCCTCTGCAGGGGAGAGGGAGAACGAGAGGAAAAATGAGGGGAAAGAGAGAGGGGAAAAGAGGGGAAGGGAAAGAAGTGGAAAAGGATGCGAGTACGTTAGTATTTTGCAGAAAAGAACTGCACTTGAGTAACGAGAGAGAGAGAGAGAGAGAGAGAGAGAGAGAGAGAGAGAGAGAGAGAGAGAGAGAGAGAGAGAGAGAGAGAGAGAGAGAGAGAGAGAGAGAGAGAGAGAGAGAGAGAGAGAGAGAGAGAGAGAGAGAGAGAGAGAGAGAGAGAGAGAGAGAGAGAGAGAGAGAGTGTCACAAACATTATATTTTCATTCGAATAGCCCTTTTTATCGATTACTTTCCATGGATATACCACCAAAGTGTCTCAGGAATGAAAATGAATACAAATATAGATGTCTAGAGGGATGAGTCACGCCGCCAACATACGCTCGACGACCAGAGACGGATTCAAGCCCAGGGGCAATGCGCACCTATCAAAACACCTTGACTTTTCTCTTTCGTGCATCCAGTAAGGGCAACATGTTAAAGAAATTTCTCAAAAAAAGCGCCTTTCGAGACTGCAGAATAATCTAATTAATATATTTTAGAGTGTATATATGAATTTTTTCGCTTTTCTGTTAAATGCATAACTATATTTTATTTCTCTCGGTGTAAGGATTAAAAAAATACAAACTCAAATTTTGTATTTCATATTCCACAAGGTTTTACTTTATTCCGCATTCGTTTTGATATTCATGCACATATTTTGTTTCGTTTTTCATTTTCCTTCTCTTTTTTCGTACGTTCTTTTTTCATATTACAGTACTTCCTTCTCTTCATCCACCCCTCCCTTATTTATTCTATCCACCAATACTTCCCTTTATCTTTCTAAATTTCTTCTTAGTTCTAGTTTTCCTCTAATCCAGTCTCCTCCTCCTCCTCTTATTTCACCTCAACGTTCAACACCACCAATATTAACACCACCACTTCCCCGTTTCTCTACACTTCCCTTCCTCTAATTCCCCGTTTTTTTCTCACACAATTCCCCCGCACTAATTCCCCTCCCAAATTACAGTCGCCCTCGATAAAACTCCTCAAGATATACATGCACGCACCAGCCAAGTCTGCCCGGGGCGCGGAAGCTTATCCACCGTGATCCTTAAAGGGGAGTCACATCTTGAGGCCCCGGACTCTCGCCTCTATTGACACGCCTCTTGATGAACCTGCTGTGTCACGCTTTTTTTAACTCCCAGGTGGCGCTTTATTTGTTTACCTGCTGACCCTGCTTTTGTTTTTGTTGTTTTTGTTATTATTATCATTATTATTATTATTATTATTATTATTATTATTATTATTATTATTATTATTATTATTATTATTATTATTATTATTATTATTATTATTATTATTATTATACTACTATAGTATTTCCACGTGAAACTGGCCAATGGGGTTGTAATGGTTGAGGCCCCGGTCCGTACCCGCACCTTGCCTCTTTGAACCGCAAATCACCTCAAGAACAAGAAATAACGGTTTACCCATTCAAACAAGGCGATGTAGCACAGACATAGGCAGGAGTTTCTTCTCAAACCGAGTCATCTTCCATTGGAACAATCTTCCTTCAAAAGTACTAAAGGCGAATACCATCAATTCCATTAAAAATCGAATCGACCGCGTCATTTCGTTGCGTCAAGAGTAAACTGAATACCAAGGTGCTTCCATCTACTCTCCGGGCACCAACCGGCTGTCGAGCAGATTAAATCAACAGAGCGGGCAACCTCGTAACGAGCCAATAAGCTTTATGTTGCCTGCATTTTCGTGTTTTCATGTTTCCATGTTTCCTCCTCCTCCTCCTCCTCCTCCTCCTCCTCCTCCTCCTCCTTATTCTGATTGCGACTCGAATCGCATTAATATTCAAACGGAACCAATATCCTCGCCTCCCTCTGTCGAACACAAATCTAAAATCTTTAAGTATTGCCTCGAAAATCAACAAACATGATATTTGAATGCCCCCTTAACTTACGACTCAGGGGAGAAAAACGGCGAAACCTATTCCAGAACCCTTTTACATTAATTGTGTGTGTGTGTGTGTGTGTGTGTGTGTGTGTGTGTGTGTGTGTGTGTGTGTGTGTGTTCAACAAAATATAGGAATAATGATGGAGTAAAAGAATGAGATAAATACAAACAAACAAGCAACACTATAGACCAGTAGAGCATTCGATAATAAAAAAAAAACAAATCAACAAACTATAAAAAAAAAAATAGATGCAAATGGTTGGCGCTAACAATCGGTTCCAATCGCTTTGTCATTCCTAAAGTTGCGTCCGCGTGATGCTGAGTGACGGATTAAAACGATTCCTGAATTCCAGATTTTTCAAACTTTTTTAATTAGCTGATTGACAAAAGTGGTATCGCCGGGTTTAGACGAAATGGCATAAAGTATGTGTGTTGGGGTAGGGGGGGGAAGGAAGCGAGGTGTGTGTGTGTGTGTGTGTGTGTGTGTGTGTGTGTGTGTGTGTGTGTGTGTGTGTGTGTGTGTGTGTGTGTGTGTGTGTGTGTGTGTGTGTGTCTTTCGAAAGGAATTACAAAAAGAAAAAAAATATGGCTAGCGTTCTCTTACTACCTATTTCATCGTTATACTCAGAGTCGACAAACTTGATAAAACTAAATATTTTTCTAAGTCAATATTTGTGGTACTTCTCGTTACGATTACGCTTTTTTATAGTGTCACAAAATCTTACAAAAGCAATGCACAGATATATTTAAAGACGAGGCGCTAAACACTGGCCTCTGACCTTTCCCAATTTTTTTGTTTTGAAAGTGAATGTCAGTTAGAAGAGAAAGAGGAGGAAGGGGAGGGAGTCCATTGAACAATATAATTCCATTCGGTATAAATGCTTTCAATATTTTTCTTTCCTCTTGTTGAACCGTTTTCTGGACATACAATTAAACCAGCCATTGATCCCCCTGACGTGTCCGTAGCAATTGTTTTTCCGCTCTACAATTTATGCAATTTTATAACAAATATTTTTTCGCTTATCTTGTTGGCTCTGATTCTGAATGTACATCCTTTTTTAATTCTATCATGTCCGAGGCAATTGTTTATCGGCGTCACCAAATGCCTCTTTGTGCTACACTTTTCATGTATCCGAATTCTTCCCTGCCCAGCGTTTTCATGCAAATGTTGGCCCATTTTTCATCCCTTTTGCTGGGAAATTCGAAAAACGTCTCCCTCTATTTTTCCTCCCTGCCATGACTTAGCCTTAAAGCAGGAGTGTTTGGACGCCCGCCGTGTCCTGCTGTCCTGCCTTCCTGCTGCCCTGCTGCCTTGCAATTTTAGGACCTGCCTTCAATATTTGCTCTTAATTACCGTCCCTCTACACGATAAGTAAGAATCACCCTGAGCATAAACATCATCGTTTTTTTATACCTTATAACGAAGTGGGTACCTTCCTCCTTTGGCAGAACTTAGACTCTGCCGTGCCATAACCGTAGCAGCATCACCTTTTCACAACTATAAATCAAACAAACAGTATCTTAGCGCATCACTTATTGGAGGAACGATCTTACTATATAAAATTTCGTATTAAATGTTATCAACCTTCCCCTTTCCCTTCCTCTCAATACACAAAACATATAACATAAATCACTGGCAATTGAAGTAAAATTGAATGAGATCCGAAGAGATATACAGGGGAAAGAGGATGGGCTGAGGGGAGGGGAAGGGGTAACAGTAAGAAATAGACGCCACCCCAGCATCTACGCACCTCTGTCTCCCCAGCCCTTCAGCCCTACAAGCCCCACCTTCCATCTCCTTCAGCCCTACAAGCCCCACCTTCCATCTCCTTCAGCCCTACAAGCCCCACCTTCCATCTCCTTCAGCCCTACAAGCCCCACCTTCCATCTCCTTCAGCCCTACAAGCCCCACCTTCCATCTCCTTCAGCCCTACAAGCCCCACCTTCCATCTCCTTAAGCCCTACAAGCCCCCACCTTCCATATCCTTCAGCCCTACAAGCCCCGACCTTCCATCTTCAGCCCTACAAGCCCCCACCTTCCATCTCCTTCAGCCCTACAAGCCCCACCTTCCATCTTCAGCCCTACAAGCCCCCACCTTCCATCTCCTTCAGCCCTACAAGCCCCACCTTCCATCTTCAGCCCTACAAGCCCCGCCTTCCATCTCCTTCAGCCCTACAAGCCCCCACCTTCCATCTCCTTCAGCCCTACAAGCCCCCACCTTCCATCTCCTTCAGCCCTACAAGCCCCACCTTCCATCTCCTTCAGCCCTACAAGCCCCACCTTCCATATTCTTCAGCCCTACAAGCCCCACCTTCCATCTCCTTCAGCCCTACAAGCCCCACCTTCCATCTCCTTCAGCCCTACAAGCCCCCACCTTCCATCTCCCCCATAACACCTCCTACCTCCACCCACCCACCGCTAACCTGACAACCTCATACCTTGTCCCCCTCCCCCTTAATTAAACTCGCACCTACACCCCCACCACATACCTCCCCCGCCCTTCAGAACAGTGACACATATTTTCCTCCACCCACCTCCTCCCCCGCATCCCCCATCGTTCATTCCCAACTCCCCTAACCTCACCTCCCTCCCCTAGTCTCCTTTACCCCGCCTCCCCCCCAACCACGACACGTCCACATTTCTGAGGTAAGACTCGCCTATGCATACACAAGCAGCGAGGACCAAGCATGAATTAAGTAGGAGGAAGCAATAGTGCAGGAGGAGGAGGAGGAGGAGGGGTGGTAGTGTAGCAAGAGGAGGAAGTGAACGAGGAGGAAGCAGTGTAGTAGGAGGAAGTGAGGAAAGGAGAAGCAAGAGGAAGACACAAAGGAACACAAAAAGTATGAACAGAAGGAGAATGGGACGGCGACAACGAAGAGGAGAAGAAAATAATAGTACAACATTCATACAGCAGAAGGCAACAGCGGCGGCGAGAGCGTTACAAGAATAAGAGAGAGAAAACGGAAAGAGGAAGAAGAGGAACAAAAAAAAAAAGGCAGGAGGGGGAGGGTAAGAAAAAGTTCACAGCGGCGACAAAAGTAAAGAACAAAAGTATTAGCGCCGTTTGCATGGCGTCACAAAAACATAGTCATTATGCTAATGAGGATTTGCTCTTTTTCTTGGATAATGCTCTGGACATCCTAAAATTTTAAAATGTATCCTTAATTACGAAAACGCCTCCAAAAACACGGGAGTCTTTTCTACGAAAATGCAAAAGTAAAAAGAATTAAGTGTACCAAAACAAAGGAAAAAAATAATACCACAAAAAATATATTCTGACACAGAGGCGAGTCGCTGCCTTAATGTGAACATGAATACTTAATACTTTGTTACAAAACGAATTCTGTGTATACAAGAAACTTCAAAAACATACAATAATTGGCAGTAAGGAGGAAAACAAAATATGCATAAAGAGAAAGACATTTTACTTTGGACTAAATATTATAGTGACCAGAAAAGTGTACGAGACTAAATAACTCAATCTTGAAATAAAAAAAACTCCGATTCATGAGGCAAATACATAATCTGCAACACACTACCACATTTTTCCACCACATAAAAATTTTTACTTGAGAAGAATAATGAACAGCAGTGCAAAGAAAACCCCAAATATATGAATGAAAACACACTCTAACACCATCACAGAGCAACACAACACCGCACTAGTCTGAAAGGAACATGACGAACTAGCAAAATATAACCACACTCGCTATGAAAAAAAAAAAAAATGCACCGCTCAAAAATCAATAAACAAACAAACATAACAATAAAACCTCTTCACACGAACTTTACGAGCGGCATGATGGAACGGGCGAGCCACCAGACAGGAAATGCAACCGTTAAAAATAGAAATAACAAACAAATAATAAAGAAAAATGGACTGTAAAAATGAAAATAAATAACCACACCTTTAAGCCAGACGGGACTTCTAAAGCAATACGACGAGCAAAATGTACATAGCGCGGCGAGAACCCAAGATATGAAGCTTATAATGTCACGCCTGGAGAGAGTTACATTACCTCTCTTTTTCACTCACACAAATGGAGGCAAGGCAAGGGATGAGACGGAGGAGGAGGAGGAGAAGGAGGAGGAGGGGGAGGAGGAGGAGGAGGAGGAGGAGGAGGAGGAGGATCAAAAGGAGAAGGATCAGGGAGGAAGATGAAGCTCAGGAAGGAGGCAGTTCAGGGAGAAAGAGAAGGATCAGGAAGGTGGAAGAGGGGAATCAAGAAAGAGGAAAAGTAGAAGGAGGAGGAGGAAGAGGAGGAGGAGGAGGAGGAGGAGGAGAAGGAAGAGGAGGCGGAAGGGGAGCATCAAAAGGAAGAAAATGAAAAGGAAGGAAGAAGCTCAGGAAAAAAGAGAAGGGAGGAAGTAGGAAGAAGAGGAGGAAGGGAATCAGGAAGGAGGAAGAGTAGGAGGAGAAGAAGGAGGAGGAGGAGAATCTAGGAGAAAGATTAGGAAGGAAGATGAGGCGCGTGAAGGAAGAAGCTCAGGAAGAAAAAAGAAGGATCGGGAAGGAGGAGGAAGAGGAGGAGAGAGGGAATTAGGAAAGAGGAAGAGGCTGAAGAAGAGGAGGAGGAAAAGGAAAAAAAAAAAGGCCATGGAAAAAAGCCCCACAAAACACGGCTTCATAAAGAGGCAAGAAGCGGCAGAGTGTCAGCAAGGCAACCTCCATTAAGGTGCAAAGGCGGCCTGGCTCGCCTCTCTTGAAGGTGGTAAAGTTGCTCAAAGGAGGAAAAGAGTTAAGGAAAACACCGTGACCCAGTTTACCCAGTGTTTACCCAGCTTGCCTTCACTCTGAGCGGATGCAGCCAGCCAGCCAGCGCGTCTGACCCTGAAACACAACGCCGCGCAATGCTAAAAAGGTCGCCGCCAAGGACTTACAACAGAATCAAAACATCATGCTCCTAACTCTCTCTTTTCCGTATTGTGGCTCGTCCCGGCAGCAGTCAGCGGGCGTGATGCATGCTTGAAACGCCTTCCTGCTAAATCCACCTCCAGAAATGCCCTCCTTAACAACCTCGGTCTTGAACAGGGAGTTGGAAAGCAAGACAGTCAGCCAGCCAGACACATTATACACAAGGCTGCATGCGTGTCCATCACCGCTATCACCACGTAAACTAACCCGACCACCACCACCACCTAGATCTCGAACACCAGCACCGCCTGTTTACCAACTCGCCACGGAAATGTTCGCAGCTAACCACCATTACCAAAACCACCACCACAAACAACAACACCAAAGTCAACACCACCAACAACACCATGGAAGCACCACAACCATCACCACCACCACCATAGCAACAGACATCCTCGCCCAGCGCTCGACAACAAGACCAACACGCCTCCCCTGCTTCCCTCACACACTGATGAAGGTCTTTGACGGCCGAGGTATTAAAAGGCGGCGGAAGAAGCATCGCAAAAATAGCAAGTGTCGTGCCTCCTCCTCGTCACCTTCGACAACAACAAAAACAAAAGAAGACAACAAATTTTTGCCATCGTCTTCTTTCTCCTCCTAAATTTCCTCTTCCTTTTCCTTCTCTTCCTCCTCCTCCTCCTCCTCGCCTTCATTCTCCTCCTCCTTGTCTGCCTCCTCCTTCTCCTCCTCCACCTCGTCTGCCTCCTCCTCCTCCTCCTCGTCTGCTTCCTCCTCCTCCTCCTCCTCCTCCTCCTCCTCGTCTTCCTTCTCGCCATCATCATCATCACCATTATCATCAAACATGGATTTTGTTGCCAGATTTAGACCAATCCCGTTTTCTTCTCACGCGTGCGTCGGGGTGGCAATTATAAAACTTAAAACGCCTCAAGGTCGCGTCCTGAGAGCGGCGTGACTGCGGGGCCTTGGCAGCGGAGGCGGCGGCGGCGGGAGCGGTGATTGGCGGCGGTGGTGGCCAGACAAATAAGCACATGCAGAAAAGTATGGTGATTCTGCCGCCACGTAATATCGCAAGGAGGGAACAACATTAAAAAAAAAGTCTCTATTGCGCGGTAAATATGGAGGTTCAGGGTAAACTTCAATGGAGTATAAAGAATAGAGCAATAAATAAAAATATAACATTCATTAACAAAAAAAACGGCAATTCCATTAACAGCAACAATAACAAATACTACTTCATCTACTGCTCATATTTCTATCATTCTGCCACACACACACACACACACACACACACACACACACACACACACACACACACACACACACACACGAATACAAACACACACCAAGAAACTGCTACCACTATTTTCTTTCCTCACCAACATTTGTCGCATCATAAAAACCGAGCGCCGTAAAGAATGAGGAACGAGAAAAAAAAGGAAAAAGAAAGCAAAAAAAAAAAAGCAGAAACAACGAAAGAATGGACGCCAAGAGAGAGAGAAGGGAGAGAAAAACACGATAATAGATGCAGTATCGAGCGCCGGGCAAGAGAAAATGCGACAGAATAACAAATACAATTACTGCCAATAATAACACTTCATTCATTCCCTCCCTTTCCCCTCCTCTCCCATTCCTCTCCTTTAAGTTTCCTCCCTCCCTCCTCTCCTCCCCCTGTCCCTCCCTCTCTTCTCCCCTGTGTTCTCTCTCCCTCCTCTCCCTTCCATTCTTCTCCCTTCTGTCTCCTTCTTCTCCTCCCCTCTGTTCCTTTCCTTTACTCTCCCCTTCTTTCTTCTGCCTTCTGTTCCCTTCCTCTTCTCCCCCTCTCTCCCTCTCTCCCTAAACGGCTGTTCCTCACACTCCTCTTTGTTCCTTCTTTCTTATCTCTCCCTTCTTCCTTTTCCATATCCGTTCCTTCCCTCTACGCATCTCACCTCTCCAAACTCCTGCACACTTCTCTTCCACTTTCCTTCCCTTCATGCTGCTGTTCTCTCCTCCTCCTCCTCCTCCTCCTCCTCCTCTTCCTCTAGATCTCTTAGGCTCCCCTCCCTTTCTCTCACTCTCCCTTCTCCAATAATTATCAGTCCCTCCCACCCACCCTACCTCTCCGCCACCCCTCCCTCCTTCCCTCCCTTCCTCATTTTCACCCTCCCTCCCTTCCTTCCTCATTTTCGCCCTCCCTTCCTCTCTCCCTTCTCATTCCGACTCCTTGGCGCCACTGTCAATAAAACCAACTTCATTATCGCAGAAGCAAAGGTTAGAAAAAAATATATAGTGATGCATTTTTTTGTCTCCCTCTCTCTATGCACCTCGATTTTCAATATATATTTGGAATGGCATCGGCAACGGTGTGTGTGTGTGTGTGTGAGAGAGAGAGAGAGAGAGAGAGAGAGAGAGAGAGAGAGAGAGAGAGAGAGAGAGAGAGAGAGAGAGAGAGAGAGAGAGAGAGAGAGAGAGAGAGAGAGAGAGAGAGAGAGAGAGAGAGAGAGAGAGAGAGAGAGAGAGAGAGGAAGTGGCGGGGGGAGAGGGAGAAGGGGGGACTGTCATAATGGATTGATGAGGGAGAGAGAGAGAGAGGGAGGCGGCAGGGGAGGGAGGGGCAAGGAAAGGGGGGAAGGGGAGGATAGGGAGGGGCTTTATAGTGGGTGGGCGGCTGAGAAATAAAGAGAAGGGGAGTGTGAAAGAGAGGAAAAAGCCAGAAAAGCCTGTGGAAGGGGGGGGGGGGGTTAGGTGGGTGGCTGACAATGGCTGAGGCGAGCGGGTGATTAAGTGGGTGATGAGGTGACCGAATGAGTGGATGACTGTTGATGATGATGAGGGAGTTGATGACCGAATGACTAAACGAGATGATGAAGGAAGGCGGTAAGTAGATGAGTGATTGCGCCTTTCATAATAAGACACAATTATAACCCCTGCAGACACCTGAGTGCCATCACCTGCGCCATTAAGAGGTGCTAAATGTGTCACCTGTCAGTGTAATTACTCCAGTGTCCACCTGGCGTGAGGGAAGGACCGGAGGGAGAGAGGAAGGGAGGGACATAAAAGAGGAAGGGGAAGGAGGGGGGAGTGAGTGAGGGTGAAAAAGGGTGTTAGGGGTGATAGTTTGGTGCCCTGTGGACATAATGAAGCCTGTTCGTAATTAGAGTGCAGAGAGGGATGGATGAATTGTACGAGGGAGGGAAGGAGAGAAGGGAGAACTAGAGAGAGAGAGTAAAAAGCGTGGGTTACTATTAGAAAGGGAAAGGAAAGTTGGAGGGAAGCAGGTAGAGAGAGGGAGAAAGAGGGAGAAAGGGAGGGAGGGAGAACAGGCAAAGGAGAGGAAGATAGAAGAAAAGCTAAACACAGAAGGATGGAGAGAAAATAAACATCGTGAAGTATAATACCGGAGACTATAGGAAAGGTATTATGGGGCTCTAAGGTAAAATTTCGATGCAGTTGCAAGTAACGCCACCTAGCATAGAAAACGAGGCTCCACGATCTACCACGAGTCAGATATTTTTTTTTTAGTCCCGAGCAAATGTTATGCCACTTAAACACAGCCAATCTTAGTGCTTACATCCCTAAATATCACCCCGCCAGCCCAACCTGCAACTCTCAAGCATGCCGAATGGAGGAGAGAGGGATCATACTGCGGTACGGTAAAAGCAGAGGCAGCAGGAGAGGTTGTGGAGATGAGACGACACTTAGTTCTGGCATTTAGTGCGTCACCAAGATGGAAACTGGGTACGTTTTGAAGAGATTGATGGTTGGGGTGGGTGTGAGTGAGAGTGAGTGCGGGTGTGAGTGAGTGAGAGGAGGTGGAGGTGAAAGCCAGGGGTTGGAGTCTGCCATTTCAACCCATACCGTACTCTCGGCATGCTAAGACTTGCTGGCTGGGCTGTTGCTGTGCTATGCAGGATACTAGGCACTATGATAAGCTTTGTATGGTTGGTCCAGCTCTAAAATACAACATCTCATTGGCCCGATGACGAACATGAACGTAAAATCCCGCAGCCGTGTTTACTGACTTCTGTTGTTGTTTGGACTCAGGTGAGGAGGCCGGTGGAGCATAGGGGCATCGTACGAGATCGAGAGTGTCGTACACAATGTCTTTCGCGGTTACTGATCATAACTCATACACACAAAAAATGCCTATATTCCATGAAACCGTAAGCTATGGATGTTCTTTGCAAGTGTAAAGGATATATATACATTCCTAAAGCTGAGATGATTATCGTGTTTTTCAACAATTATCGAGCATCTAGGAACGTTGTTTCATTGGTGCTGCCACCATGCGGACATTCTCCGCAACCTCTGACTTCAAAACATAGCGCCTCATCGAGCAGTACCGACTTGGAGAAAGGGAAAGGTAGGAGGGAGGATTAATGTGAAAGGGAAGGGCAGGAAAGAAAGAACGAGAGTATACATAGTAAACAATATAAGGCAGGGGAGGGAAAGTTAGTGGAAGGGAGATAAAGAGAGGAAAGGGAAGTGAACGGAAGAACGGGAAGGACTTATAAGGAATGGGAAGGAGGGAGACGTAGAGAAAAGTAGGTGCAGTAAAAGAGAGATAAAGGTGATGGGAGAGTACATAAGTAGTTCAAAGGAGGAAGGGAAAGTAAGAAAGAGATAAATAGACAGGGAGGGGGAGGAAAAATGAAAGGATGAGTGCGAAGGATTGATAAGGTAATGGGAGGAAGGGAGATAAAGGTGATGGGAAAGAAGGAAAGAGGAAGATGGAGGGAGAGATAGGAGTAGAAAAAAGAGACGGAGAGAAGGAAAGAGCTAGTGGAAGAGATAAATAGGTACAGTAGGAGAGAGGAAGGGAGGTATGGAGGTGAGAGGGAGAGGAATTGAAAGAGTTGATGGGAGAGGAAGGGAGAGATGGGTATAGTAGGAGAGAGGAAGGGAGGTATTGAGGAGGTGATGGGAGAGAATGAAAGAGGAATAAATATTGAGTGGAAGAGATGGAGGTGATGGGAGATAAACTGAAAGAGATAGACTTGATGGGAGAAGAAGGGAGGTATGGAGGAGGTGATGGGAGAGAATGAAAGAGGGAGAAAAATTGAGAGGAAGGGATGAAGGTGATGGGAGAGGAAGGGAGGTATGGAGGAGGTGATGGGAGACAATGAAAGAGGGAGAAAAATTGAGAGGAAGGGATGAAGGTGATGGGAGAGGAAGGGAGGTATGGAGGAGGTGATGGGAGACAATGAAAGAGGGAGAAAAATTGAGAGGAAGCGATGGAGGTGATGGGAGAGGAAGGGAGGTATGGAGGAGGTGATGGGAGAGAATGAAAGAGGGAGAAAATTTGAGAGGAAGGAATGAAGGTGATGGGAGAGGAAGGGAGGTATGGAGGAGGTGATGAAAGAGGGAGAAAATTTGAGAGGAAGCGATGGAGGTGATGGGATAGGGAGGGAGAGCATAAAGAGGGAAGGGTATTCATGTTCACGACGCAGCATTGTGTCAGCCTCGTCATCATCACCGCCATTAGTATCCGGAATGATCTCATTAACCTGTCATTGTTCCGTTCACCCCCCCTCCCCCCATACACCATCACCACCACCACCTCGCCCACCACCCATACCCTCAATATAGCCAGCATCCCCTCCCCCACTCCCTCCCCACTACCCCCCACCCTACCTTCAACACGGATATCCCCACCCCCACCATCCCCACCACTACACTCACCACCACCATCACCGCCACCACCACCGTCCCATTTATCAACACCATAATGTAGCAAATGAGGACAATAGGAGACCATCGACCCGTACACATACATACATACATACATACATCATTTTATTCTTACATACGTACACGGCAAACTCACACGCGTACAACCAGTAACCACCCATACCTACTCGCACTAACAGAAAGGCAAAAACAGACACAGACAAATAAGTTATACAGGGACGGTACGTGATCAGGCAGACATACAAACAGACATTTCAATCAAGAACAATACAGCAATAAAATTCATATACACATACACACCAAACACTGCATATTACAAAGAGACATAGGAAAACTCTCGACTTTATAACAGATTCTACATAAAACATTTTTGCGTCGACACACACACACACACACACACACACACACAAAAGCAAAAAAAAAAAAAAAAAATGAACGTGAACAGAGAGAGAGAGAGAGAGAGAGAGAGAGAGAGAGAGAGAGAGAGAGAGAGAGAGAGAGAGAGAAATGTAGATCCTGAGCCGAATTCCGCGCCAGCAAAGGTTTAGTTTCAATTTTGGAGTCGAACCCCGCGCCGGATCGCGTGTCGGAGCCTCGAAATGAAACAAACAGGATTCGTAACCGGATTCGAGACCCTCTGTCCGGTGCGTGTTGCTGGGGCGAGAGAGAACAGGAGATGGGGAGGAGGCAGGGAGGAAGGGACTGGGGAGGGAGTGGGAAAGGAGTGAAGGAGAAAAGAGATGTAGAAGGAGAGAGGGAAAGAGTGTTGGTGAATGAAGGAGAGGAAGGAAAGCGAGAGAAGGAAAAAGATAGTTGGAGGAAAGTTGGTTCAGATAAAGTGGTGAAGAAAGGGAGAGGGGGGAGAGGATAAAGGAGATTCTGGTGATAGAGTGAGTGAGGACATCAGGGGGAACTAAAATATAAGTGGGGGAAGTTGGGGATGGGTGGGTCGGGAGGCAGGGGACAGGGAAATGGGAAACACACCTTTCCATCCCTTGTCTCCTCGCTTCCCCTCACTAATTGATTTACCTCTGCTATGCTCTCACCTTCCCTCTCTTCCCCTTTTCCCCTTCCCTCCTTCCTACCTCTATCTGTTTCGCTGTGGTAAAATATCCGTGTCCATCCGTCTGTCTATCTGTCTGTCCGTCCGTCCGTTTGTTTGTTTGTTTGTTTGTTTGTCACTTGATACTGAAATTAAATGTTGGGTGTCCGTCGCCTGTCCACTCCTTCCTCTCTCCCTTCCTCCCTTCTCTCTCCCTTCCTCCCTCCCTCCTCTTCTCACTTCTCACTCTCCCATCCACTCCATCCCCTGACAGTGACACGTCCCCTACCTATGTACTCTCTCTCTCTCTCCAGGACACCAAACACCGACCTTCACATCATCACCATCATCATCATCATCATCACACATTTTAAGACACCCACAACACCATCACTCAACAAATCCCTTCCCCCCTCCCCCCCCCCAAAAAAGGTGGATTAAAAGAACCAAAAAACAACAACAACAACAAAAAAAAAAAGTAAAACGCCTCGAACCTTTGAAGCGCTTCGAACACCGGGGCATCGAGATGACGAATCACTCGGGGGCGCGGCCGAGCACGGGTTCACAAAGGCGAGACACGCTTCGAAATTGCTGCGGGTGAACAATGGATCCGCTAATGGCCGCCGCTGTTGGTGTGTGGTGATTATGGTGCCTGAAAGGAAGGGGGGGAGGGAGGAGAAAGACAAGGAGGGGGAGATAGATGGAGGAGACTAGGTGAGGAAGGAAAGGAGGAGGGGGGTGAGGGAGGAAGGAAACGAAAGGGGTAAGAGAAGTTGCAGGAGGAAGGAGGAGGGAGGAAGAAATTATGACATGAAAGGAAGGGGAGGAGAGGAGGAAGAGGAAGTAAGAAGAAGGAGAAAACTAGGTGAGGGAGGAGACTGGAGGTGAAATGCTAGGGAGGAAGGGGAAGAGGTGAGGGAGGTTGTAGGATGGGGAGGGATGGGGAAGAACGGATACCAGATAGTAAGGGGATATGAAAACAGAGGAAGAAGAAAAGAAAGGAAGAAATGAGAGGAGTGGTTAGGAATAAAGGACTGGGGGAATGGGATTGAGTGATGTATTGAGGCTATGAAAAGAAGGGGGGGGTGGGGTAGAGGTGAGGATAAACTGATAAGGAGTGCTGAAGGTAGAGAGGGATGGAAAATGGATAGAAGGATAGAGGGAAGGAGAGGAGAAAGGATATTAAAGAGGGAAGGAAGAATGGAGGGGGAGAGAAAGAGAGGATGAAACAGGATATAAAAGAGGGAGGGATTCAGAAATAGACTTAGGAGAAGAGAAGAGGAGGAAATGTTGGAAGGAAGAGAAAGACAGAGGATTCAGGAAGAGAGGAGGGAGAGGAAGGGAAGGAGGGAGAGGGAGGGAGGGAGAGAAGGGGTTCGTTAAAGACTGATGAACGAACCCAACAAGTGTTTTGACCAATAGAGTGAACCGAACGTGAACCTTAACGAGGCTTTGATCCGAATGGTGGTAATGGTGGTGGTGTTGGAGGTGCTGGAGGTGAAGGAGACTGTGGTGATGGAGAGAGAGATGAGAGAGGTGGTGGTGAGGGTGGTAGTGGTGAGAGTGTTGTTGTTGTTGTTGGTGGTGGTGGTTGTGGAGGGGGGAGGGGGGATGCAATCTGTTGTGTACCTGTTAACGAGCCGCTGATTCACCTGTGTTGTAAGGTCGAGCTTAATTACCTGCCTCACCTGAACTCCACGCACGTGAACTCACCTTATCTAGTGCGATGATTCTCCTCCTCTTCCGCTTCCTCCTCCTCCTCCTCCTCTTCCTCTTCCCTCTGAAAAAATAGAGTATATTATTAATGGCTTGAAGTTAATTAGGTCGAGGCAACTTCCCTAAAATATCTGGACTTTCTCCTTTCTCTTAAATATGAAGCATTAATCAAATGCAGCTTTTCGTGCCCAAACAAAGGCTTAGCATTAATGAATAAATTTGATCAAAGTCTTGCCCTAAAAATAACTTCTTTACTAATACCTTTTACACTACGACAAAGAAGACAAAATATAATCACTTGAATGCATTTCTCTTAAGAGGATTGAAATTCCTTCGAGGTAAAATCCAGCAAGTAATTGGAAGTCATCTCCACCAAGACGAATGGTAAAAAAAACATCGCGACAAATACTACAGAATGAAATATCTTATCACAATTTTTATTCCCGGAGCTTGCTAGGAATTTAAATGTAAACTTATGATTAAAGCAGTTAATGCCCTGAACGAGGAGTAAAAGCCAAGCATAATTAATTAATCACGAAAATCATCTCGTAAAATGTAAACTGTAAATTCTAATGTTGCTCGTAAAAAAATCACTTTTATACTTCTGAACATAAATTAGATAGGGCTGAATAATAAACATAATGGCAGAACCAACTTTTTAACAATATGACAAATTCCTCTAACAAAACTTTTACTGCTCCTTTTCTCTCTGGCCTAAAATAAACTCCACAACAAAGAGAAAGAGGAAAGTCTCATAACTGAAACAGCAGCTTAGGATTAACAAGAGAGTTCCTTGAAAACTGCTCATGCGATTATAAACCAGACTCTTGAATCATACATCTGGAGCCTTTAAATAACTCACCTTACCTAACGTATCTTTTTACCGCAATGAGAACAGACAAAACATTTACATTATTCAACCTGAGGAAAAAAATAAATAGTTCCTCTACGCATAATACAAATCCTGGAAACCAAAATTACGCAACTCGAACATGGGGAAGAATCCTCATAACGTATTCTCTCTCTCTCTCTCTCTCTCTCCATCCAGCTAACACAGAAACATTATTTTTGTCTCTCCAAATATTAATCCCCTCATACGTATATTAACCGCGATATCTAATTCAATACACACTACAAGATACGTAAATCCATAAAACTAATCCAATACTCCCGCCCTGCCTTCCCTTCACACAGTCATGAGGGGAGAAGAGAAACAGTGCGGAGGACGAAGGGAAAGGAAGGTAAACAGTCTAGCAGCAAGTTATCGTTACATGCAAGGTTGCCAGATATCGTATCCACCATTGTATTCACCGTTTTTAAACACTTAACTATAGCAAAAATACACTAATAATTAAACCTTTCAACGGTAACTATAAATAAATGTAGTTATTGGACTGGAGGGGACAGTTTTGGGGTCGGAAATCGGAAAACATAAGAGGCTAAGTACGACAGTCTGGTAACGCAGGGTACGATAATCTGGCAACGGTCGTTACATGTAAAAAACGAAAGCCACAACTTGTAATGAAAAGAATATATAGAGCATGGATGTCTGGATGCATGGCGTACTTGTAAGCTGTTGGTTCAAAGTAGCAATTGCCTCGTTAAAAACAATTCCCATCCCGTTAAATACACCATTCCAGTTTTATATTGTCTACACAGCGAAACAAGATAAAAAAAATAAAAATACGCAAATCTATGCTTTTGACCCCTCCTACGGCCACCTCTTTAGATTCTTTTCAGGAGCAGCGAGTAGCGGACTTTTTTTTTTATTACTGTTTCCTTTTTTTGTGCCCTTGAGGTGTCTCCTTTGTTGTAAAAAAAATGGGTTTACAAAAGATATATAAAGAAGTAGTGTTTAGCTTCGCGACGTGTCTCGAATTACCATGATTTAATACTTTGCTCTTCATTTTTATATTCAACTATACCCTGCTTCCACTCGCCTTTGTCTAGTTATAAGTACACGATACATACAGATTGATAAGCCGTGTCGACGTTAAGCAGCTGTCTATTCATAATCATAAACCGGTCACTGACACGCGGAGCACAGACGTCATGGCGGCCTTTCAGCCTGACACTTCCTTGAACACCGCCGCGCTAAGCTTCACAAATAGCGCACCGCCAAACAGGTCGTCACGGGAACGGTAATTTCATTGCACTTAATTGATTGGCTTACCTGGCGTCGACACTCGCCACTTTGTCCTTGGCCACAGGTTAGCGGCACAGACAAACACCGGCACACCCACACACCACACCTAGACTGGTGGTGTGAGAGTGACTGCCTGACTGACTGGTGACGGGCGGAGACAATGATGGATGGAAAATGGGGTGATGCACTTTCAAATCATAGAAACGCACGCTACTAGCGGCTAACCTGTCTAAACAAAGTTAAATTCTCCCTCAAAGTTTGGAAGGAAAAAAGGAGGGCAAATGTACGCAGTGATACAATAAGAAGATAACTAAGAGTAGGATGGAATAAGACGATGCGTTCTTCATTAAGGCAAAATAAAGATTAAGTTAAGAAAGAAAAAAATCTGCCAGGCGTTGCCGTTTTTCTTTTTTTTACATTTCGGCCTATGGCGCCGGTAGGCTTTTTTGGTGGGGCCTGATGGTCGGCCCCAGCCCGTTGTGGTGCAGGCAAGTATTTATAGTGACACCATCTTGTTTAGCTCATTCTGTTCCCCGGAGCTCATCTTTGATCCTCTCTTTTAGAGAGAATCTAGAGTCCAGATTGATGAGTGGTCTCCAAGACAGCATGTGGGTAATCATAGGCCACTCGGCGGTGACTGAAAAAGCCCGGCTTGTGGCGGCGGGCGGGAC